>NC_091751.1:29354863-29584863 GCF_043380555.1 Nothobranchius furzeri | reverse complement strand
CGCAGGAGACTCGTCACAGCCTCAGATCTACCCGTGGATGAGAAAACTCCACATAAGTCACGGTAAGCTGCGCGCTTTAATGATATGCTATTGATTTTGTGTCTGGTTGGGAGAGCTGTCGCTGTGCTGTTGGGTCACGTTTACACCAAACAGCAAAAATTAGTCTCAATCGGAGTTTTTCTTTATTCTACAAAAGTTAAAAACGACTAAAAAAACAGAGAAATCTTCTAGGAACGTGGCTCGTGGCGCGGAAAGCGTCTCTCCTCTGTTTGCTAAAATAGAGTTTGACTTAAAAACAAACATTTTATCAGAAAAATGTAGAAAATGGTAATAAACTAAACAAATTTAAAATGAAGTGCTGTTTGAACAGTAAATTGGGTCACACGTGCGTCTCGTTGCTGCTGTTACTAAGAAAACTGTTAATCTCAGTTTAAGATTAGAATCGCGTGATTAATTTAAATGTGCCTTCTTGTTACAGTCCCTCGAGATAAATGACCTCCAAGTGTCCAGCCCTGACCGAGGCGCATGTTTATTCCGGTTATTATGATTTTTACTGTATCTCATGGTTTTCCCTTTCTCTTTCCTGGCACAGATTTGTCCGGACCAGAAGGAAAGCGAGCCAGAACCGCCTATACCCGGTACCAGACCCTGGAGCTGGAGAAGGAGTTCCACTTCAACCGGTACCTGACCCGCAGGCGGCGGATCGAGATCGCCCACGCCCTCTGCCTCTCAGAGAGACAGATCAAAATCTGGTTCCAGAACCGCAGGATGAAGTGGAAGAAGGACAACAAGCTGAAAAGCATGAGCATGGCGGCCGCAGGCGGGGGAGCCTACAGGCCCTGATCTCCACCCTCATGACGCACGATGAAAAATAAAAATAAAATAACAAAATAAATCCGTAAAAACTGAGTTTAACGCTTCATCTCCTCTTGGCTGAAGACAAAAAAAGAAGACTTGTTTACGGGGTGTGAGCAGAACCAACGCGGCCCCCACCTCCTGTATATCACCGTTATTATTTCCTTCATATATTCTCACCGTGTTGATGTTGATGTGTTAAAATGTACAGATCTGTTTAGACTTAGAGCGAAAAAAGGGGCAAAAACATGAAAATAAATGTTTGTTTAAATTATTTCTTGTTCAAACAAAAAGAAACGTGAAAGGAAACTTAAAAGATCCGCAAAGTAATCCAGTAAACTCCGTGTGACGCAATCAGCCCCATAACTAGAAGGTTTCTCTGTATGTAATGTACATGTTTGTATTTATTTGTTTGATGTTTTGTGCCAACATGTCGGAAAAATGGCTTCCAAAAAAGAAGAAAAGTAGAACCAGCAGATAAGCATTGTGTGTGTGTGTGTGTGTGTGTGTGTGTGTGTGTGTGTGTGTGTGTGTGTGTGTGTGTGTGTGTGTGTGTGTGTGTGTGTGTGTGTGTGTGTGTGTGTGTGAGTATGGACACAGCTCTTGCCTCACCTGTGTGTAGCTGTCTGTTTCCTTTTGTTTGCTCACCTGCAGCATCTCAGCAGAAAGAAGAAGTTTTTGTCGGTTTCACGTTTTTCTTGGCTGTTCTCCTGACGAGGCTCCAAGATGTCATCGTGATGATCTTTCTGTAAATGTTTTTCGAAGACTGGAAGTCAACAGAATATAATAATAATAATAATATTAATGATGCTCATGGTGATGATGGCCGTGATAATAAACTTTTTACTGGACTTTACTTTGTATCTTTCTGTTTGTCCCGCGCGCCAAACGCGCTAAAATCGCACTACAGATGTATTAAAATACAAAACAAAAGTTTGCGTTGAGTCAAACGTGACTAAATCCAACAGGTCTCTCTGGATGAAAGCTCACCTGGCTCTGTGCGCTGGAGGGCTGTCGGGGCAGAGCGTGCCCTTCTCTCCACTCTCTCTCTCGAACCATTCCCCCAAAATTAGCAGGACTTTTTCTGGCAGTAAACTTTATTAGGGCCCGTTCTGGCGCTCTGACTCAATGAATGGGGGTTTTGTCTATGAATTAGATCGTAAAATCATCCTGAGAGCGGCCAGATAGGCTCACTGGCCATAAACGGTCACGTGGTGGCCATTAAAGTAAGTTTTATGGTTTTGGGGAGTTGACAGTATATTGCACATAACATATAATCGCCCTGACGGCGAGGCTTCGTCTGACTCTCTCTTTGCTGGCTGTTAGGGTTACTTGACCGGTACAGAGCCTCTCTGTCGCTTCCTCAGGTCGGACCGGACGCTCCCCAGGATGAGGCGCGCGTCTCTGGGTAAGTTTCTGCAGACTAACCGGTAGCAGAGCCCAGCCACTCCGAGTTAAACAGCCGGATTATTGTATTCGCTCCCTCTATCCGTCCCTATTAGTCCATTAGGCTAATTTGTCAGTAGTGGAGAGCTGGATGCTGGTCTCGGCAGATGTTGCGCAGGGCTGGGTCCGGCTCATGGTTATTTAATTGCTTCCGTCCCTGTGTAACTTGTTTCCCTCCATCTGTGGTGTAACTTATAATCCATTTTCACATGTTGGATAATTATCTTTGTCCATTTCAACCCCCACAAACTTGTCGTTTTATTACATTTGGAGAACTCACCGACCGTGAGCCAGAAATGTTCCACAGGGCAGCAGCGGAGTGTGTGATGGAGTTACAGGCGCTGATGCAGGCCTGCGCTTTTACAGATATAAATGTCTGAATCTGCACGTGCTCATTACGTTCAGACCCTCTGTCTTTTAAATTTCTTAGTCTTTTTTGTGAAAGTTGGTGTTTGTTTCTGCTGCGCGCGCCCCACATGTTGGCTCTGAAGCCTGGTTCTGGGCTGTAAACAGACTCGAGTAAACACAACATGAGAAGAAACAACAGCAGGAAAACTTCCAACAGGAATTCCGTTTTGTGTTTTTTTGTGTTTGGAGGTTGAAAAGTTCAGATAACCTCTGAAAATGCCACTCTCGCTTTGGGGTGACCTCATGTCCGATCTGACAAAGGACCACAGCGGTCACCAGTGCGCACGAATCCAAAAACTTAATATATGTTTTATTGTTATTAGCTTTGGTGGAACACGTCGTCTGTTTTCTGTCTGTGCAACACTCCTTAAAGGATTTGTGTCTGTGCGTGTTCGCGTGTGACGTGACCCCGTTTTTACGCACAGACGGAATAAAACAAATTGTTTTGTGACATTCAGGATTTTAAATTTCCCTAAAAAAATCTTTGATCTTCCTGTTTTTCTCCTGACAGATTTTTAAATATTTAGTTTTCAGACTGAGACATTTACGCAAATCTAAATTTTTGTATTTGGGCTCCAGATAATTTGAGGAGTCTTTGGCAATTAAATAAACGTATTTGGGAGTTTTTTCCAAGGTAGGAAAACTGGATAATACTTGTTTAAATTAAGTATTAAGAACGATATAAATGTGTGATTGTTTCCCCTGAAGTTTTAATTTTGGCGCATTTCTGAGCAGCTCGCTGAGGATGAACTTTACCAGCTCCGTTAGTCGTTCTGTTTCTCTTTTGAAATTCACAATTAAAAAAACCCAAATGTGTTCCATTTGCGTCTGAGGAATGAGGAACAGCAGACTGATAACAGTTTCAGGATATTTTTACTAGTTCGCATCTAAAGTGCATCGCTGGGTTTGGAGCTCTTTCTAGTTTCCTTTTCCACACATTGGAAATCCAACAGGACGCACAGAGGTTGCGGATATTTGGAACCCAAACCCCTTTGCCAATAATTCAAGAGGAGACAGTTCGACAGGGCCCCATGTGCGGCGCGCTGCCAGGCAGATAGAGAGGGGAGCGCAACAGAGGTTCATCTAGAGGTCACCCGCAGCACTAAGATGGATCTGCATCCTCCCGGAGCCACCAGCAGAGCTCGCTTTAGGCCAAGTTCAGTGTCACACTGCTGCATGGAAGAACCGGTACCACGCGCAAACAAGCCATGTTTCTGTACCTTTATGTGCACAAATGAATGGAATGGAGGCCGGAGAGCCTGCCTGATGTGCTGCATGAGGAGACGCGATCGCGTGAGGGTTGCTGCTTTGCCTCTAATGAGTGATTTGCATATTTGATCAGCCATGAGCTGGATGTTGGATCGATTGCTGCTGTCTGCTCCTGGAAACAACCCAAAGACTAGATTGGATTTGGGGTCTAGTGCTGCATCTCCTCTGATCAAATCTGTGTAGATGATAATTAGTAAAAAACGAGAAGGATCTGCTTTTGTTTTTGCTTATGGGGGTGAGATGGTGTGTGTGTGTGTGGGGGGGGGGGGGTCTCTCTGGGCTGATGAGAGTCAGATAGACGCAGAAGAGGAGGAAAAATTGGGGTCAAAAGTTTAGATGCTGAACAAGTCCCCGTCATCTGTTCACTCGGAGCTCCACGAATAAAAGCGATCTTGACTCTTCACACAAAAGACAGAATAGCTTTGCATCACATATGTGGCGCGGTGCACTCCAGGTGAACCCTGGAAGCGCAGTGACCTCACACGCACACACACACACAAGATTGAGTGGCTGTGTTTTATTAGGGCAGCTGATTGGTGAATTTCCTTTGAATAAATTGCATTTGATATGTTTTTGGGACGAGGGCAGAATTTACATTTTGAGGATTGATCCCCTCGGCCCGGTCGCAGGGTAATGAGAAGGCCCACGCCCCCCCCCCCCCCCCCTCACAACGAGCCCCGCTCGTCCTCGTCGGCTGAAAAGAATCTTTTTAAACCGAGAAATGGCGCAGATGTTTGTCTTGCGCATGATGGAACAATTCTTGAGGTCCACGTTTGAACCTAAACGTGCAATTCTTATTTCCAAAGGGCCTGGCGGCTTTCCAGGAGAGAGGATGCTTTTACTGAAACTTGTTAAAATACAAAAAATAAAAAATAAATAAATAAATTCTTACAATTAAATGTTCATTTAGAAAATATCCACAACAACGTCATGATGATGCCAGATGCTTTTATTATAACGATGATTGAATATTCCTAAAATCAGCCAATGACAAAACACAAGTCATTTATTTCTTTCAAATAGAAAACACTTTTTATTTCAATCCAAGCTCGTAATTTACACAATCTGGAAAAACTGACTGAATTAAAACTAAATACATATTTTCGATTGCAGAAACCTTCTTGCTGTCACAGTGGCATGAAAATATCACAACTTTAAAACTTAGATTCATTTAATATTTTACAAAAACACACAAACAGTTCCAATGAATCCTTAAAAGCTTCTTAATATCACAACAAAAAGGGGAAATTAACTAATATGTGAAAAAATCAATTAAAACACGTAAAGGTAATTTGGATCTAACTTTAATGTGTCTGATTTACCTAAATACTAAAAGTTAATAATAGATAATATCTGTTGTTAAATGAACTATTCCTAGATTGTTTCATTTGATCTAAATATTAAAAAAATACATTTAATGAAAAATTATTTAAAATTCTATGTGAACGAAGTGAGTTATTATTGTTTTGATCCTAAAAGCAGATAATTGTTCATGTTTTGCTGCAGTTTCCCACCCCAGACTCCCAGCAGGCTGCCTGGTTATTTCGTTTTCAAAAGGACACAATTTCATTTTTAATTAAAACAGTTTGCTGTAAATTAATCCTCTCGGAGTTCTTGCGCATTAATCTGACACTTTCAGTCCGAAATATGTGATGAACAGGGAGCTTATAAATAGCTCCTGGTTGTTGCGTTTTCACACTTTGGACACAAAGTTAGAAAAAAGTAACCAAAACGCATCCTGGACACACACACACACACACACACACACACACACACACACACACACACACACACACACACACACACACACACACACACACACACACACACACACACACACACACACACACACACACTGCTGCGGTTCTTATTGGGATTTTAAATTCGCTGGAAAATGACTCACATCCTGACTTCTGAGTTCATTACTGATCCGTAACTCTTTGGTTATGTTTGCATGATACGCTGCACGCGCTGCAGCCATGCGCGCAGGCCCACACCATCTACGAAACGTCGTCAGTCTTCTAATAAAGTATAAACGTATCCATGCGTTAGAAATAAACAATCAGATCAACAAGTGGGACAGCTGGCTCTGCAGCAGGCTACATTTACAGCCGGAGCCAAGCCGACCCGATCTGTTTAAACAGGACCCGTGTATAAAAGAATAGCAGGTAGACGTGAAGTCGTCTTACCGGATGGCTTTATGGTGCACGGCCTCTCAGGTGGTCTCCTCACCAGGTGGAAACGAGGCTCTGCCTCCCTACAGCGTGCTGACATTAAAATAATCTAGTAAAAATAAGAGGTCTGGGTGTTTCACGTCTTCTCATCCAACTTCCATAACGATGATTCAGTAAAACTTACTTTTACGCACGTGCCAGAAGATATTCAACGTGGAGCTTCTGTGTTCTGTGTGGAGTTTTGAAACTCCTGTCAGGAGCCTCCTGGAGAGCTAGCCCGCGCTGAGAGCTGCCTCCATCTCCCCAGAGCTTAATAAAGCCCGCAAAACACTGAAGTCCAAGTCCGGGGTGAACCCCGGGTCAGCACGTCTAACCGATATGAAAATGTCGCCTCTTTGGGGGAGAGGGAGAGAAAAGGGGGGAGACACGCCTTGTTGTTTAACAAAGACTGTCAATGGGAAGATTAATAAGAAACAAAATGGAAATGGTGTCACCTCGGGGTCAGGCAGAAGTTATCTGTGCGTAGGGGAGCGAAAAGGAAGAATAGGAGGCCGAGCAGGAAAAAGAAAGGAGAGAGAAAGATGGGAGAAGAGTAGCTGTGGTGTTTCTGTAAGTTTGGCCCCTGTTGGTTCTTGTTGTAGAGGCCTTGTTGGACTGGATCAGGTCTGCTGCGTAGGGACACGGACTCAGAGGGACAGTCCGGAGACGCAACTGGACCTGATGGCTGCAGAACACGGTCAGAACCTCTCAGATTCACAATGTGTGTTTCAGCACAGAGCTCAGGAAGCATATGCTATTATTATTATTATTATTATTATTATTATTATTATTATTATTACAGATTTAAAATATTTGTCTTGTTTGGTTTCATCTTTGAGCTTGCGCAGGGACATGGTTAGTGCACGTGCACTGGTTAAAGAAGTTGTTTGTTATTTTTTTCCAAATAAGCGAGGTTTGCTCAGAGCGTGTGAATCTGTCCTGACACGAGGTCACCGGACTCCTCCACTGCAAATGGACGGGTGCTATTTTCAAATTTTTGCTTCGGCATCCGGACTGTAATGCAAAGCAGGTGTCCTTGGGTGTTCGTCCGATTGATGTGCTTTTTAATAACAGCCAAGAGCGGGTTCGAGTGCGCGCCTTAAACGTCATATAGGTTTAGTGTTACATTATAAAGGAAAGGCTTTGGGAAGCGTTCAGGTTGGTGTTTTATTCTGGGGAAAACAGGAAATGTGACTTGCGTCTTGCATAAACGGGCCTGCCTTTGCATTTGGGAACGTGTGGTGTTCCTGCTGGTTGGTTTTTCTGGATTTAGAGATTTGCAGTTTACGCGCTAGAAGTGTGCAGCAAAACATGTCTGTGTGCTGCATGCTCTATGCGTTTTTACTTATTTAAACTCTTTAATAGCCATATTTTATGGTGAATTGTTGAGCTAGTTCTTGTTTTCTTGCCCTGGTCTTTTCTAAAATGCAACAGATTCCTAACAGCTTGAATTTGTGTTTATTCATGAGTATTTCTGCACAGCCTCCACCAGGACTCGGCTTATTTCTCTCAGTCTGAGCCGAGCTGCAGAGTCTCACCCGTAAGTTCAGTTCCGAGCCGTAAACAACTTAGTTGATTAGGTTTTTTGCCTTTTATATCCTAATCTGATAAGCAAAACGCCAACGCGAGCCAGTCCGAGCGGAGCTGCTGGTACCAGTGCCATGCTTTCCATTGGTTCCTGTTTACATGATGCCCACAGGACACGCGGTGATTGGTGGTTCCACGCACGTGACCAGACAACTTTGTACATTTGACAGGGGAGTAGGAGGGTTTTGTGGAGATCAGAAAAACGACAGCGCGATAAAAATTAGTATTGTTGCACTTCACAAATTAATGACCATGAGTTCCTACTTGATAAACTCCAACTACATCGAGCCTTCCTTCCCGCCGTGCGACGAATATCAGCAGAGCGGATACATCCCCAGCCATGGTGATTACTACGAGCGACCAAAAGACACGGGTTTCCCCCATCACGACGAGGCAACCTACCCGAGGTCAAACTACACAGAAACGGGCTACGATTACGGCAACGTCCCCGCCGCCGCCTCACTCGACGATTTCGGGGACGGGCATCACGCACAGCCGCAGCCGGTTGCACAGAGCCACGGTCCTCGCCTCTCCACGGCGCCAGACGGTGGTGCAGGGGCAAATACCAAAGACTGCAGTCTCTCCGGTGAGGTGTATCCCGGCACGGCGAAGGGCAAGGAGCCGGTGGTCTACCCGTGGATGAAAAAGGTCCACGTTAGCAACGGTGAGTGAGCAGCCTCTGGAACACACACACGCCAACTGGAGCAGCACTAGTAACAACCTTACAACAGCAATTTACGACTATCGAGCAGCGGGGTCGGTAATTAAGGACCCTCGTAAATTTTATAGCCCGTGTTCGCCTGTCGGGGCCATGCGCCTTTGTTGCTTTTTAACCCAAACTACCTCCAGCTCTGGAGCCGAGCCAAACTGCTGTAATCCGCCCCGCTGTTTTTGTTAATCATTCCTAAAGCTTGATCTGTCCCTGGATGAGAGTTCTTCAGCATCTTACCATTAAAGTCAAAGACGCTGCACATCAAACACAACAGCTGCAATTTACTCACCCAACACAGAGAAGCGCTCCATTTCTGCGCACTTTAATGTCTCCAGTGGCGCAAATAAGGAGTTTGAAATAAAAGCTATCAACCTGCATAACACCTGCTCGCTCATGTGTGTGTGTGTGTGTGTGTGTGTGTGTGTGTGTGTGTGTGTGTGTGTGTGTGTGTGTGTGTGTGTGTGTGTGTATGTGTGTGTGTGTTTGTGTTTCCCTCCCAGTCAGTGCCAGTTACAATGGAGGAGTGCCCAAGAGGTCCCGCACTGCCTACACCCGCCAACAGGCTCTGGAGCTGGAGAAGGAGTTCCACTTCAACCGCTACCTGACCCGGCGCCGGCGGGTGGAGATTGCGCACACCATGTGCCTGTCCGAGCGCCAGGTCAAGATCTGGTTTCAGAACCGGAGGATGAAGTGGAAAAAGGAGCACAAGCTCCCCAACACTAAGATCCGCTCGTCCAGCTCGGCCTCAGCGACCGGGGCCCAGCAGCAGCAGCAGCAGATCAAAACAGGCCAGCAGCTCGTGCCCACGCCGTGCACCGTGGGTCTATAGTCCACCAATGAACGCAAATGCCTGAAACTCCAGACTGAGAAGGAAAACAAAGCAAAAGTGGAATTGGATGGACCGATTTTCAGTATTTTACACACATGGTGTTATTCTCTGTAACCTTGCACATTGGGCCTTTGCCATGTCCTTTGTAACCCTTTCCTCCACGATCGTCTTCATATAAGCTTGAAATCTACATTTATTTGCCATGGTGGCAACTGAAGTGTCTATATATTTGTTTATAATGGAACAAGAAGAAAAAAAGCCAACGCGCATTCAGAGCAGATGTTGCAGTTTGGTGGCAGAGAGTTAGAGCTGTTTTATGTATTATTGTTTTGTTCCTGTTTTCCTTTAATTGCTCATGGAAAGTTCTAATATACTTGAAAGTTATCTGTGAGGCTCGGAGTTAGAGAGGCGCTCGAGCCGTTCTGTAGGAATGGTCCCGGTCCGAGGAGCTGCGTGTAGTCTGTGCGTTTGAATGGGTCGGTTTACTGTTGAATGTAGTCCAGGTGACTTTTACATCTAGTGTACATATAAAACTACCTAATGAAGGCACAAGGACGGGCGGGAGAGGCTTCCCGTCCGCTCTGCTTATGTTGTATAAGGTCTAGTTTCATCTGTGCTGGTGCGTCCTTTGTTGTGCTGTGTTCTAAACTGTGAATATGTGTCTGTGTTGTCTCAGTGGTGACCGTTGTTCATATACAGGCTAGTGTAGCTTAAACGTGTCCTTGTGAAATAAATATGTGCTTCACTTATAAAGGCTGACGTGATTTTGGACCAAATCTGTCACCGCCACGGCGGATTTGACTCATGCAACAGCTTGTTTTTGTTTTAAATTCGCTCCAGTTACGTTTTTCTACCTCTTTTATTCTGAAATTAAATGTAAATTATAAAAAAAAACTATTTTAATTTTTAGAATAATCTTCTGATTGTTTTCCTCTTAACTGACACGTGTTGAGCATTTTCATTCGTATTTTTAGGCTTTTATTCTAAAACGTCGTAAAAAAACGCGCGTTTTTCCTCATAAACTTGTTAATACTTTAATTTCTATTGAACAAAAATCGTTTAACAAAACGTGAGACATTTGCAGCGATTCAACCTTCAGGAATCTTACATAAAACAATGCAGCTAATTCTAAATATTTTAAAATTTGAATGTCCTATTTGAAAAAAATATCCATTTCACACGTTTACTAACGCACGCGTGCACATTTTTGTTTTTCATTACTCACTTCTCTCTAATTCAAATGCGCACGCATGTCACGCGCATTTCCTCGGATTACGATGATATGTGGCAGAAACAAATGCGAGCTACAGCCCTGCCCTGGCGCGCGGGTGAGTTTGAATCCTTGGTGGTTCGAACGCAACATTTTGCATGCTTTCTGATTTTTGAGGAGGTTTTGTCTCCAACCTTAGAGCACCAGAGAGGGCGCGTTGGTCACTACCTGCTCCATCTAAACAATGGAGAGTTCAGCTAGGGGACACGGCTGCCGCTGACCAATCACAGCTTCGGAGCACTTCTCCTGACCCATGACCTTTCGACACACACAGTGTCCAGACCATACATCAGCTCTGAAACCTCCGTCAGCCTTTTCATGCCGTCCCGGGGTTTACCCAGGGACGGCGTGGAAACAATAACTGTGTTTAAGTGTGAAACCGAGCCGTGAGACAGCTCCGGTTCAGATAGAACCGAGGCCGATCCGGGCCCAGAGCCGTGCGACAGATGGCTCACGTTGGGTGGCTGTAATTTTGGGCACGTTGTTGATTTACTCACCACGACCATGTTAGCAGGTGTGTAACAAACATGTTCACAATCAAACTGCAAATAATCTGGATTTCATGAAATACAGACTATCAGAGGGTGGGTGTCTAACAACCACCTATGCAGCTTCATGGCGCCAACTCTGCGCACGTGCTCCAAGGAGTTCAATTCTAGATTTCAAGTCATTTGATTCGTGGAATAGAGGTCACTTTCAGAGTGCTGAAATTTTAATTTGCTCCTTCACGTGACTCTCTGAATAATAAATGTCTCCGGGGTCAGAAATAGATGTGAAAATCTGACTGATTTTCATTCTGGAGTGATGCTCCGCGGGGTGAGACCCAGCTCTGCTTCCGCCTGACGGAGACTCTGGACTCACCTACATCGCCTGTGAGTAGACCAGCTGTTTTTATTCCCATAGAAAACATTTAGCTCAAAACGCCTCGACGCTGGGGTTGTTTTATAATATTTTATACATAAGATTCCAGTTGAAAGACGCCTTTGTGCTCATTTATGAATACAAATTGCAAAAATAAATAAATAAATAAATAAAAACAATTATCAGGTGGCTGCTGAGCAATATAACTCTTAAAATTACCTTTAAACTTAAATCAGTTTAACTTATATGCAATGTTTGTAGCTGACGATTGAATAAGATATTTAAAACTGCTTTAGAACATTTCATTCAGTTTAGTGTCACTATTACATCATATTTATTAGCTGCTACTTGTAAGAATATGACAATAGCTGAGACGAGCTCATATATAGAACACACACACACACACACACACACACACACACACACACACACACACATATGTGTGTGTGTGTGTGTGTGTGTGAGTCTGAATGTTATCTGGAGATAAAATAATCACGTGTACTGTTTCCCAAGTTATTGATTTTTTTTGCTCCAAAAGATCAATTATAAATTATTGTTATATATTTATTTAATTGTCCATTTTTTTGTAAAATATTGAGTCATACTAAATTTTATGTCGTGAGGAATCCAAACAGGCGATTCAACTTATTTGCATGAAAGCTAACTTTTATGTAAATACATAGTTCTGCACATGAAACCGTAAAAGTGTGTTTAAAAGGAGTGAATGTTATTTTTTTATGGCACAAAAACACGAAGTACAATAAAGTTTTTGTTTTTAACGAGACCAAAGTCCCCAAAGTTTTCATTATTATTATTATTATTATTATTATTATTATTATTATTATTATTGGTGGTGGTGGTTACGGTCCCTGCAGCTGCAGCTCTAAAGTCTAAACCGTTTTCAGCCATAAGAGCCGTCATCATTCCAGTGATAAAACGTTTTATTCCGAGCCTACAGTCCGTCACCGTGCTGGTCAGGGGGGTTAATTAGAGGCGGCTCCACTCAGCTCGAGGCGTTGAATTGCGCATCAGTCTTGATGTTGGCCGGTGAGAAGCCTCTCTGAAGCGGTTATCTTCAGCTGAGAGGTTCGGTAACCCAAACCCGGCTGTTAAGAGCTCCGAGTGTCAACATTGTGGGGAGACGTGGACCGCCCTCTGGCCGTCTGGCCGGCGTCCACGCCTCTCCTGGTTGCTGACAGCGATAAGAAGTCTTGATTTGTTGAAATACTTCTCAAACATTAGTGTTACTGAGCTGAAAACCCTCTCATGTCGTGTGTTGGGTTTACTCGCGTGGGAAACAAGTGCAAAATGACTTTTTGCCACTAGATCTTGACTTTGAGTTTCTATCTTCTCTTGGTTTTTGAGGCCCCCCACCCCCCATGCCTGTGCCCGGGTCAGAGGAGAGTTCAGGTGCAGTGGTGAAAGGTAGAGCGCGGACGTGTGGTGCCATGTTGTCATCCTGCATCTGTAAAAAAAAAAGAGCCATAAAGACAACATGAAGTAATGAGCCATCGTTTCTGTTGAAACTAACTCGTCTTGCTGCTCCTCTCCTCGTCTCCTGTTGGATGAACACGTGAACCGGTCTGCTCTTGACTCTAAATGTTCGCCTCTCGGAGGACAAAGGCTGCTGTGCCTGTGGGGTTGTCTCTGTCCGCCCAGGGTGATTAATAGTTCTGGTGGACTTTCCACGCCCGCTTCTCCGTGTTGACGGAAACAAGCACCAAACGGAGCCCAAGAGGAGAGAAGCTCTTCCGGGCTACGATTTTTAGGTAAAACCTCCTGAGCCTGAAGGCAAATCCCTTCAGTGTGCGCACGTGACACTTTTTTTTATTGGGATTTCTTTTTATTTGTTCGTTTTAGAGAAAAATTAAGCAAACTTAAAAAAAGAAGTAACTGTACACCTTCAGTCAGCTGATCGGAAATGTGTGCATGTTGGTCTAATGGGGTCCGTGTAGTGATCAGCGGGGTCGAGCAGCCTCTCTCTGGTTACCTCACCTCCACCTTCCGCCCTCCGCTGACCGACAGACCCCCCGTCCTCCCCGCGACCACCAGGACACGCAGCCTCCTCGCGGATGACAGGTAAACGTGTAATGTTAAGGGTTTTCTTACGCTCGTTTTGGTGATGGAGGAGCAGAGGCTGGTTTAGAGCGCAGGGGGCGCTGCTGAGCTCGGTGTTGTCAAATGCACACAAAAAGCAAACCTGTGCATGAAAACGAGGATAAATAATAACAAGTGTGCTTTATTCTGCCTCCTAGGACGGTGTTTGTGTTTTGGCGTTTCAGCTGCAGCCGCGCGCTCGCGCAGGATTAGCTCTTTTAGCTGCTATAACAGGCACCAAATATATGGCACTCTAAAACTGTCAGAGCAGCCGTTCCCTCTGAATGGGCGACACGTGGAAAATCTGCTTCTCAGTGAGAGGCTCGCTCCTCTGCCAGAACATCGCAGTGTCACAAACCATCTTTTATTTTTTTTCTCCTCCAAACCGATCTCCTCAGGGCAATGACTGCCTCCATTAATGATTCACAGGCTCAAATAAAAGGGATTTAAGTTGACGTTGTGTCACGTGAGCACGGAGCGCATACTACTGCGCCGTGTTATGGCACTGGGAGGAAAACCGGAGCCCCGGTCTGGCCATATGATGCAGATTATATGCTGGTTACCCCCACTTTCCGGGAGGGGAGTCCTGGCTTTGTAGTTTGATTATCGAGGGGGGAGAAAAAGGAGAAAAAAGAAAGTAGATAGAAGCGAGACGGGCTGGAAGCAGAGAGGATCCCGGCGTGGTGTGGCTGTGTTCTGCTGTCACGGACGGATATGTTTTCCACGCGGAACGACTCAGAGCTCCAGCTTTGGGAGGATGGATTTTATTTTGAGGTATTTCCGCCTATTGTTCATTGCTGTCGTGAGTTATTGCTGCGCGAGGGAGAGGTCAGCGAGAAAAGGGCTCCTTGTTGTGGTGTGAAGGAGGAAAAATATCAAAAGCGGTCGAAATTCAGATTCAGCAGAAAATGTGTGCCGATGTAAATTTTTTTTATCATTTCTTATTAAAACAAGTGATCGGGTGGTTTATGACGTAATAATTGAAACGTTGTTGTATTTTATCCTAAACGCATGATTAGTTTTTAGCAGGAATTTGATGTTTTCTTCTAATCAGCATCCATTTGGACAAACGGGCCATTTATCGGCTTCCAAGCAGAGCGCGCGGGGGTGCACGGGCTCAACCTGTCCCATAAAACAAAACAGCGCGTCTTTACGCTGTTTTATGTGTGCGTAAACGATACATCAAGACAATCTCCATAAAAACTGTTAAAACAAAGGAAGTTGTTGAGAGCGGAGGGGTTGTGTCGCTCCGCCGGGGAAATGAGGATATAATGGAAGACGGAGTACCATCCAGGACCGCGCGGCCGCGCGGAGGTCACGGCGCTCCTGCTTGATTTATGGGCCCAGGGACTTGGGGAAGATGGTGAGCGCGAGCTAATGACTATTCGATCCGTTGGTGGAGGAGAGAGACTCCCGAGCAGCAGGAAAACAACAAACAGCCTATTTACATAGAACTCATTAGTGTTATTAAGGTGATGAGTAGAAAGGTTTAACCCGGATGCTTCTGAACAAAATCCTATCAGAATATTCCTGGTATTTATTTTCATAAATTTGGTTTTCTGTAACATTTCAAACTTTAACATTTTTCTATAATTAAAACATTTCTTTAACATTAATAAAACATTTTAATATTGTTGTATTAAAATGGAACATTTTTATCCTAAAACATATCTGAATAAATTTAAAAAAGATCTAAAATTATTCTAAAGGTTTTTCTACAACTACCAGAATATTTATCATAATTTGAAGAAGTTTTCTGTTTCCACTATTTAAACGCGGCCTAATTCCGTTCTGTGTGAGACGAAACAATAATTATAAAAATCGATTCTGAATATAAAATCAGCCCAAACATAAAACACGCGGTATCTTACGGAGAAACTAGCGTTAAATAAAACATTTACGTGTAAAACGTGAACGCATTTGTCTTTGTGCTCGTTGTAGAATCCCAGCAGAGTGAAGTAAGGCCACCTCCCGGTGTCGGAAACACCCTGAGCTGCTTTCGGTAAGTCCATATATCTTTATTGATTTGTGTTATGAATGCTTGATGATGATATCCTTATTCAATTTCTAATAAGTAGCACACACGCCTACCAGAGCGCTGGCGGGGTCTGCAGAAGCAGCCTATAGCTTCCACGTTTCCGTGCAGCAGCAAATACGAGCAACCCGAGAGCAATAATTCCTTCTCCTCCACTTGTCTTTGTGGTGTAATTTGTCACCATAAAAGTGACGAGGGGAATCGCGGCTCTTGGAGCGGTGCCTTACTCATTTCAAAAACTACTTTCTGTGAAAGCTATCTGCTTGTAGCTGCTCCAGCCTGCTGCGCTGAAGTTTTCTAACATTATTTCTTTTTTAAATCACTATTTCTTCTTCCTCTCCTGCTTTTTCTTTGGCATCCCGCGTTGATTTTGGCCATTTTACGCACGGCTCTGACTTTTAACCCTCTCCTCGGGGCCGTGTTAAAGAGAAAGACGAATCAGCATTTCAGCAAAGGAACAAAGAAGTAAATAATTATACAAAGTGGAAACGTCACTTTGTGAAAGAAAAAAGCAAAGTAGGCTGAAAAAATATCCTCGTGTGTGAATTTTTCTCCCACCCAACCTCCCACGCCGTGCGCGCGCTCTACCTTTCTAATTTTGTCCCGAGGCCTGAAAACAAACCCAGAAGCTCCTGCGCCTGTGTTTCCAGCTGAAGAGGGGGCCACCATAAATCTAATTCGGAGTCATTCTAGGAGCAAAAGAGAGCATGCAGAGGGATTCCCCTCTCGCGTCGCTGCCGGCTCTGCCTCCAGCGCTGCGTGTCCTCCGCTTTTTGTCTTTTGCTGATGAAACTTGTGTCCATTTTTTCACTCTCTGTGAAATATCTTCCCTTTAATATCGTGAGCTTTGATCTGCCATTCTAATAGAAATGTTGGTATGTTCCTCTTAGCCGCGAGGAGAAGAAACGGAGTGTGCGTCCTTGTGCTAAAACAGCGAATCATATGCAAAAATGCGGGTTAATAATTAAGCGGCGGTTCTTTATGCTCCTTGGAAATGGAAAACCCGCCTGACTGTGCCTTTGTAGCCTCCTATGAATCCACAATTTATCCAAAAAAAGCAAATTAAATGGTCATAAGAAGACTTAAAAACGTAATGTTGTCATTTATTTCTGCGCGCTCTGCCTCATTTGGTTGGGGGAGGAGGAGAAACAACCTCTTGATTTGCGCTGCCTTTCCAAGGCGCTGCTTCATTTGCATAATTTTTCTTGTCTATGGTGACGCTCTGGTTCGGGGCAGTTCACTGGTGTCTGCGTGGTACTGGTGAAGGATCTCATAGTCAAGGATTGCCTGGGCTGACGTTAATATTGCTATGAAGCCCTGTCCACTGCTCTGTGGCATGAGCAGAAATCCAGTCCTGAGAGCAGATAACTGCTATCTCTCTGACCCGACTGCTCATGCCTGCTTTGGTAATCTGGGTCTACCCATCCACGTCGAGTGAGAAGGAAAGGAAAAAGGGAGGAAAAAAGGGGGAAAGGAGTCTTCTTTCGGCTCTTCCCTTTAGGTGGCTGCTAAATGCCTGCTGCATGGCAGTCTGCCGCTGCTCCTTCCACCCAGTCAGCCCTGCCTTTAAAGTTTTCTCTGGATTACCACTTTAATCGATTTCGTCGCTGAATGAGAAAATATTGCCCGCTGCTCTACATTCATCTTGAGAGGATAAGGTAAGCAGGCCAGAAATAGGCTCCCTCTGTTGTAAATGGCGGAGTTTGTGTGTCGCGCGGTGATTTATCACCGTATGACTTAGATCTCGGTTCAGGAAGAGTTCACACACACAAACACACACACACACACACAGTCAGGCGGCCAGATTTCTCTGCGCGCGGAGCTCCACTCTGCCTTTTGTCTCTCTTTCTGCTTCCATTTGTGATTGTCGCTCCGCTTCTCCGCGAGATCCACGCAAAAAGCTGCTGGTGCAGCCGGCCATCATGCGCAAACGAGGAGATCCAGTTTCAGGCTGCATCCTGAGGACTCGTTTTAGTCTCGATTGCTTTTTGGTGCGCGCGGCTGCACGAGCACATATTTCACGTTTTAATAACAACTTCTTTTTATTCACGCACACAGGTTATGTCTGCTGAGGGACCGTTTCAGACAGCTGTTATTTTTATTAGCGGCCTTTTATCGTCTCCTGTGTTAATCTGGGGCAGATTTATTTGATTTATGGATCCGTCCGGCTTTTTAGTTTGATTTATAGCTGCATGTATCTGGAAGGTGTTTGTATTTATGTCTTTATTTAAGAAAATATTCACCGAACCTTTATTGTTGTTAGTGCGTTTCAATCAGATAAACAAAAACTTAATTTTGGAACTTTTGCACAAAAGTAGCCTGCATTTACAAAATATTATTATTATTATTATTATTATTATTATTATTATTATTATTATTATTATTATTATTATTATTATTATGTCTATCTGCTGCTATAGCCGGTTCTGTCCTTTCCCGGTTTTTGTTCTGTTCGCCTGTCTTACCGACCGGGATTCCCCTCTCCCCGGGCCGTTCTCGTCCCTCAGACCCTCATATATCACGGCCACGAGCCGCCTGTTAACAGCACCGCCGACAGCAGCCATTATTATGGGCCTGCGAGGAGAAGTTCACCGTCGGCATGGAGATGCATGGTTGACCCGCCCGGTTTTTCAGGTTTTCCCCTCGCGACCTTTTCATTTATGTTGCAAGTCACACAAAACATAAAGAAAAAAAAATTCTCGTTTTTATTTCCTTTCTAAATTTGGCTTTAAGGTCTCAGTTTATTATTCAACGAGCTTGTTTTCATCATAAAGAACAAGCATATGTAAAAATTGTTGATAGGCCACACAGAATGTTTTCACCTGCTACACAGGAAATTAGAGCTGCTGTTGACAGCCCTGTTGGTAGAATAATATTGTAACAGAAACATTTTTCCTGTGTGGCAACCTGCTAACGAGCCACTTCCACGGCGCGCTCTTTACGCACCAAATGTAACTTCAATCTGTTTCTCTGCTCAGAGGTTTAACGTGTCAGCCCGTTTGTTGCTGTGTTTTAACTGAATTTGATGCTTTCTGAAAAAAAGCTCCATGCTGTTTGGCGCAGACACAAGGTTAGCGCGCGCTTGTGTGAGCCATAAGGTAAACGGTAATAGTGTGCAGAGTAGTTGGCCCTATCTTTGCTCCACAGTCTCCAGTGTCAGCTCGGTATTGAAAAGTAAGATGGATCGCCACCATTTCTCCTCCTCACAGTGCTTCTTGTAACCCTAGGTTAATCCAAAGAGGCCATTGGCGGAGAGGCGTCACGTGACCACGGGGTGCCAATGTTATTCTACAAGGGTGTCAAGACCCTGTCAGTTTCTGAAATAAATATTGGGAAACGGCGAGATGCAAAAGGCAACCTACTACGACAGCTCCGCAATTTACAGTGGCTACCCGTATCAAAGCGCAAATGGCTTCGGTTATGATGCCAATCAGGTCCAATATCCCCGGGCCTCTCATGTGGAAAGTGAGTACCATCGACCTGCCTGCTCCCTGCAGTCTCCCGGCGGATCCGTGGCTCTACAGAAGCCGGGTGAGATGGCGGAGAGCTGCGACAGGACCACGGCCATGCAGGCGGCGCAGCCCAAGGTCCTCCCCGAAAGCAATCAAGCACCGGTGGCAGGCCCACCCCCTCCCTCACAGTCCCCCGGTGCCCTCAGCCAAAACGCAAGCAACGGGTCCACCCAGGCCGGTGCCAAGAACGGCTCCCCGACCTCCTCGGGCCGCAGCAAGCAGATTTTCCCCTGGATGAAGGAGTCCCGTCAGAACACGAAGCAGAAACCAGCCAGTAGCTCCAGTTCAGGTACTGTTGCACCATGCTGGGGGGAAGTGTGTGTGTGTGTGTGTGTGTGTGTGTGTGTGTGTGTGTGTGTGTGTGTGTGTGTGTGTGTGTGTGTGTGTGTGTGTGTGTGTGTGTGTGAGGGGGTTACCTCCAGCTTTACATTGTAGCTCATCCCCACCAGTGTGTGAATGTGTGTGTGAATGGGTGAATGACTGATTGTGTTGTAAAGCGCCTTGGGGGGTTCTAGGACTCTAGAAGGCGCTATATCAAATACAGGCCATTTACCATTTACTCATGTATTCATGTCTCTACTAACCCTCATGCTGCTGTAGAGCAGCTCTTGTGTTCAGCACCAACTCCTGCTGCCCTCCAGCTGACCTGCCCCTACTGTAAACACATCTCCACTGATCACATCATGTTCCCAGAGAGACAGCAAACAAACACACACACACACAACAGTTGTTTTAGTTTGTCCTGCTGTTTTGATTAGAGGGAAACTGGTGGGTCATTTAGTGGGGGGGTCTGTGCTTCTTCCCATGACCTCTAGGTAGATGTCTGATGGATGAGTCTGTGTTTCTAATTTAAATGTTTGAAGCTCACAGAATTACAGCAAAAGGCAACGAGTCCGGTTTGTATCAGAACAAAACCAAATTCAGTCCCCCAACCAGATTAAGAGGATTTAAAAGAAGCTGCAGGCTTAGTCCAACCCTCCCTTTGGAATAAAGGCACACTGTTTGGAACAGGACAAAACACCAACCGTGTTGCTGTGAGCTTTAAAATGGATGTTTGTAATAAATCACAAAAGATTTGATCAGAATAAGTGACACTGGAAAATTCTGAATCTGGTGCAAAAGGTCATTCATGTCAGTAATCTAACTTAGAAGGTGAAACTATGTGACAGACTCATTCCAGACATAGCCAGAGATATTTCAGCACTTACCAGTTATAACTGTGATGATCAGCTGATGAAAACCCAACATTCAAAATCTCAGAATATTGTGAAAAGTTCAATATTCTGGACTCAAACTGTAACACTTTAATCAGCTAATGGATCACCTGCAGAGTCTTCCTAAGCCTTTAGATGGTCTCTCAGTCTGACCTGGACTTTAGCTCCAGATACCAGTTTTTACTGTTTACCTGTAAATAAGGATTCCTGTGAGGTAACGCCAGACGTTGGCTGGAGGAGACGTCATGTTTGATCCATTCACAGCCTGACAAACAAAAAGGAAATGGAAAAAAATATATATTTATTCTAACTTTGCTATTTATTAGCAAACTTCAGTAAACTAAAGGAATGCATTTAAACAATAGCAAAATAATGACGTTCTATTAAATTGGCACTTGCTCTTTCAACAGACATGTAGGATTCAGTTCTGCAGGTTTGTCCTGGTAAAGATTTAGCAGACATGAGGGATTTGTGACATTTGCCAAGTCTGAGAGCACACTCACATAACACACCACAACTTCCTGCAGCTCCGGACACAAAGAGCTGCCAGCAAAATAAACACATAGAAATAAACAATTTAAACTGTTTCTGTCGGCCACTGGAGTAAAAACATCTAATAATAAATTATGGAAATTTTGTAAAATGAAATAAATCCTCTTTCGAACACAGCAGAGACATTTGATGCCTTCAATAAGAGGCGTGTTGAGGTCTGGTTGTGTTTGGATGCTTTATTGGGTCAAATATGGAGAGATTCTGCGTTTCAGAGCTTAAATGGATGCTTTTAATGTGACGTTTAGATGAAAGTTTGTCATAATGATTCTGTGTAATACTTGGATGCACATTTGCCTTTTATAGGCCCTTTTAGAGTTTTATTGTGAAAAATCATTTAAATGTGCTCCTTTGTCCCATCCCCATGAAACACCAAGCTCACACAGCCCTTCTCTCTCAGCTGTGCTGGATCATTATGGGTCAGGCTATGTCATGTTGCATTCCTTTGACTCCGGCTTTGTGAGACAGGTAGTGATATTTATTAAGTGTTGGCCAGCTGCCACGGCCATGCACAGACCAGTTCTACTGCTCTGCAGCTTCTGAAGCTTATCAGAGAGGGCAGGAGCCGCACCACGCGCCCTGAGGAATATGATGCTTGCATTATGCTCTTGTGTGACTGCATGGAGCAGGATGAGGGTCAGGATATTTTAAACCTCAGGTCAGATACTCTGTTCTGGTTCATCTGAATTAATGTTTGGCCTGTGCACTGATTATTAATTGTCTCATACTCCTCTGATGAGAACCACTAAGTCTGGAGAAGATTTGTCAAAATCTGAGATGTTTGCAACACAAATATTTAACAAATAGGTAAGAAGCAGAGAATGAGTGAGTTCTTTAGAGGGAAAAGTACCTTAATGGGCGTATTTATCTGGTAAACACGCCTATCACACTCCACCCCCACCCCCTCCTGATAGGTGAGCTTCTATATCAGTGGATGTGTTGTCACTGTTCTGCTCCCACTCATTCTGCCGTGTGTGTGTGTGTGTGTGTGTGTGTGTGTGTGTGTGTGTGTGTGTGTGTGTGTGTGTGTGTGTGTGTGTGTGTGTGTGATGGATCACTGACTGACATCCTCCTCTCCGTCTCCTTGACAGTGGAGAGTTGCCCCGGAGACAAGAGCCCACCAGGGTCAGCAGCATCAAAGAGGGCCCGGACAGCTTACACCAGCGCGCAGCTAGTGGAGCTGGAGAAGGAGTTCCACTTCAACCGGTATCTCTGCAGGCCCAGGAGGGTGGAGATGGCCAACCTGCTCAACCTCACCGAGAGACAGATCAAGATCTGGTTCCAGAACCGCAGGATGAAGTACAAGAAGGACCAGAAAGGCGTTGGGATGATGCCTTCTCCTGGTGGACAGTCCCCACGGAGCCCAGTAGGCCCTGCTTCTGGTGGGGGAGGTGGTGGGGGAGGTGGATACCTCAGTTCTATGCATTCTCTGGTTAACAGTGTCCCATACGAGTCCCAGTCACCGACCTATAACAAACCCCATCAGAACGCATACGGTATGGCTACGTCATACCCCCCTCCTTTGAACAACTCCTTGAACAACTGCCCCCCCTCCCAGAAGAGGTACCCAGGCACAGACTCGGCCACGCCCGAGTATGACGCGCACGCGCTCCACGGAAGCGGAAACTACGGGACTCACATGCAGGGCAGCCCCGTGTATGTCGGCGGGGGCTACATCGATTCGGTGCCCAGCTCCGGTGCGTCGGTTTTCGGCCTGACCCACCTCCCGCACCCGCCGTCCGCAAACATGGAGTATAATGGCGCAATCACAATGGGCAACAGTCAACACCACGGAGTGTGTGACCCCACACCGACGTACACAGACCTAACGCCGCACTACTCTCAGGGAAGAATCCAGGAAGCGCCCAAACTGACGCATCTGTAGCGGAGGCGCAGCGCGGATCAGTCCGCCCATTGTCTCCATCCACCTCCAGACATTTACCCGCTTTGTTTCTGCTGCGCCTCCTCACGGCCTCCACCTTCTCCCCGATGCTTTTGTTTATGTTCTCTATAGTTTATGTGTGAAGTAGCAGTAGGATAAATAATCACGGATTTTCCTCTATTTGCGTGTCTGACAGTAAGACGGGGGAGGGGGGGGGGTTACGTCATTAGCGTATTTAATCTTTTCTTTAAGAACAAACCTCTTGTTTTAAATCTCAAACAGGGTATTATGAACTCATGTTAGTCGTTTGAATGTGAATCTGACCGTTCTTTATCCGCATTTGAAGAATTGTTTGTATTTTTTTGCATTTTGTTGCACTTCCTGAAAAGCCACGGAGTTTGGGATTGAGAGGGAATCCGCCCTGAAGGAAAACCGTCCTGTTTTGTTCCATTTCTGTTATTTATTTGATGCTTTCTGTAAAAGACACCCACGCTGACTCTTTAGTATTATCTGACACTCCTCCATGTTTGTGTGGAGGCTTGGTGGGAAACGATCCTCGGCCGTTTTCAGCCCATAAGCACGCATCCTCAGCAGAACCGAACCGGGCCGAACCATGTCTCCATGTTTCTTCTCCGAGGAGTTTTATCCCATTTTATTTTCTCAGCGATTGTAAGAATCAATCAGTCATGCAATAAGGGTGGAAGAAGGACACGTTTGCATTTTCTTTATTGAATAAAAGACAAACACACGTCATCATTTTTCTCCCTCGGTGTCAAACATTCCGCTGCTCCAGATCGAAGGAATAAATAAAATAATTGAAATGAAAACACATCCTTCAGGTTTAATTTGGCAGGAAGTTTTTACAAAATCTTAGTAAAAAATACAAAAACATGAAGCGGTGGAATTATTTATTACGAGTTAAATGTTTATTCCCAGGCATAAAACAGCACAAATGTTGTTTAAAACTAGCATAAAATGTTCAGACAAATCTATTAAAAACATGTTTATATTTTTGTTCCTAAAGGAAATATGACAAATTTTGAACAATAATAAAAAAACATCCGCAGATAAAATCAAGCACTTGCTGTATTTTCCTCTGAAGGGTGGCCCTTTGCGCGGCTCATCCATAATAATAAAAATGTCAGCCAGGCCTCGTGTGGAAGTCCTGCAACGAGACAAGAAGCTAAATGAGAACCCGCTTCAAAAACGGCGCACTGATGCAGTTGTGTGGCTGCGGCGACAGAGAAGCTGCATGGACACTTTTTATTCACCCTGCTAAAATTGAAAACGTGCATATTATAATGGAGCCATTCTCCAAAAAATAAATAAACAATAATAACAAGCAAAAACGATTTTTATTATTTCTTTTATTTATTTATTTGGCATTAAATCGTCATATCATAATTTCGTGACCTACCCATGGAAAGTAAATGTGTGGAAAAATAAGAGAAAAAAGCAGCAACTTTCTGCAAACCTCGGTCACACCGTCCACATCTAACCCGTCCTGCTTCGTTTTCGTGTGTTTTTGTTGGACCCATTTTCAGTCCAACGTGATTGATTTCAGTGGGCTCGAGCATTTCTTGACCTGACATATGGTTAGCAGGGAAACCCAGAACAATTGGAGCACAGTGTGTTATGAAAAAAGCTGAAGCTTTGTGTGTTCCTGCATCCAGAAATCACGTGGCAGCAGCAGAAATAAACGTTTTAAATCATTATTATATTTATTTTTAAGGGGTTTTGTTTTTATGGGAAACGTGTCATGAATGGGACTCAGTTTAATAATAAGAGTGTGTAGGCAGGCTGTGCGCCCCTACATGCCGACACCCACTCCTTTTGCACACAGAGCCTGTGCGTAAATCCAAAGTCCTCCACTGACTCATCCGCTCACTAAAATAATCTAAAACGAAAAAACATGCACCCTTGAAAATATTCACGAAGATAAAAGCCAGGTGGGGGATCCTGCCTCGCCCCCCTCTCAGCTACTCACCGCTGGTGAACTGCAGCCCCTCTCAGAAAGGAAACGGTCGCATCTCGTGCGTCTGGATTCTTTCTCCTTTCTGCTCTAAAACATCCCTCCAGCGACAAACGCGAGCAGAAACTGGTTCTAATCTGAGTGACCAGTGTTTCTCGGCGCTTCCTGGCTGCATTTGATCCGGGGGAGAGTTAGAAGCCTTAAATGTGTTGTGAGGGCACCGAGCTGTCAGACCTTTTGGCGAGTAAGATTGATCGCGCGCAGGCTTCCAGGACTCTTTGTTTGGTGTATAAGCAACAAACTGAGAGAGGCCTACCACTTCTCCTCTCTCCCTCTCTCATAAACCATATTTATAGTTTTGTCTGAATGAGACAAGGAAATAACATTCTGATTGTTGCGATCACGGATTATTCTGGAAACCAAACATGGCGGCTGGAGAGCAGCTCAATAACATCTGCATAATAACGCTACAAATGGGTGTGCTGTAAATGGTCGATGGTAACTGTGTTGGTGCTGGATTCAATGCACTTTCTGCTAGAAGTGATAATGGAAATATAATGGGAGGCTTTTTCCCAGCAGCCACGCGGTGTTTGACATGAAAACTGGGCTGCCTCGGTTTATAAGGAGGCATCATGACGCGTTTAGGGGTCTGAACTGTTTGGAAACAGAAAACAAGAAGCTTGTGTTTTTATTTTATTTTTATTTTTTTATATAAAATAAATGTTGAGTTTAGCGCTAGAATCCAGCTTTGATGCAAAATGTATCCCATAATGCATTTATTATGAGTGACTGTATCACACTTCTGCACAAGAGGCTCCTTTCATGTGATAACATTATTTAGATATAGTTTTCTTGGTGTGTGTGTGTGTGTGTGTGTGTGTGTGTGTGTGTGTGTGTGTGTGTGTGTGTGTGTGTGTGTGTGTGTGTGTGTGTGTGTGTGTGTGTGTGTGTGTGTGTGTGTGGTGGGGGCGTTCTCGACTGACATCCTCAAACAATACGAGAAAAGAGGAGTGCACGAATCCGCGCACCCGTCTCCGGGCTCCTTCCCTGTAATAGAGAGCGTCAGCCATTCTGAAAAAAAAAACTGGTTTTGTAGCTTAGTGGATTCGACTGGAGGAGCGCGAGGAGGATAAACTGAGCGGACAAAGATGTAAATAAAAACAGTCGTGTCCCAGCTGAGCGAGGCGATCTTCAGCAGAGTTTTTGGATCAATCAGGCAGACTCTGGCTTCTTTTGATGAAAGCCCAAATTGTCATTGGACAGAGGTAATCATGTGACAGGCAGTTCGGTCCAATTTCAACCTTGTCTCCATGAATTCAATAGTTTAATGGTAGCTCGGTCCCCACACGGCCGTAATCAGTGAAACAGAAAAAAGAGGAGATTTTTAATGATTTTTTTCTTTCTCGTCCTCACTGAGCCGCAACATTTATAAAAATACGCGCGCAAACTTTCCTCGGCTCTCAGGGAGCGGAGATGAATTACGAATTCGAGCGAGAGAGCGGTTTTATCAATAGTCAGCCGTCGCTTGCTGAGTGCCTGACATCTTTCCCCCCTGTCGCTGATTCATTTCAAAGTTCATCAATCAAGAGCTCGACGCTTTCACGCCCGACACTGATTCCTCCTCCCTTTGAGCATACCATCCCCAGCCTGAACCCGGGTAGCCATCCCCGCCACGGCCGGCCCAGACACAGCCCCGATGGATGCAGCCCGCTGCCCACCGCCTCCTTACCCCCGGAGTACCCGTGGATGCGGGAGAAGAAAGCTTCCAAGAGGAACCACCTGCCGACCGCCACCGCCACCACTACCATCTCCAACGTCTGCTTCTCTCCAAAAGGTGGGTGAATTACAGGAAAGTCTGTTGCTGCGTAAAGGCCCTCCTAAAACCACACAAAAGACCAGGAACAACAGCGTGCCGTGGTGTGTTTGTGGGCATTTTACTGGTGTGTGTAGAGAGTTTGGCTAAAGTTTGGTGATGTAAGATGATTTCTTCTCCTCGCAGAAGCAGAGTTTTGATGTGTGACAGTAATGAAGAGTGATGGAGTGGCTTAGCCGAGGAGGGCAGCTGCAGCATTCATTAGAGCCCCACGCCAGCATGGACCTCTGTTTGCTGCAGGCTCGGGACTCTTTTTTAATATTCTCTTATTTTTATTTTATTTTATAGACAACGAGGTGATTGTAGCTTATATCCGGGTCATTTCTGGCTAAAAGCAGCTTTGGTCAGCGGCTCAGCGGCCATTTTGCTGCAGCGTGCCTTCACTGGTGGATTGATAACAACCCAGACTAAGATGAACAGGCAGAGGGGTTATGTAATTTCTGTGTCTCCACGTTTTAATTCCGTGTTCATTTTCCAGGCTCGCCTGAGATCGTGGAGAGCGGTGGTGGAGGAGGGGGCTCCCGCCGGCTGAGGACCGCGTACACCAACACGCAGCTCCTGGAGCTGGAGAAGGAGTTCCACTTCAACAAGTATCTGTGCCGGCCGAGGAGGGTGGAGATAGCGGCCCTGCTGGACCTGACGGAGAGGCAGGTCAAAGTCTGGTTCCAGAACCGGCGCATGAAGCACAAGCGGCAGACGCAGAGCAAGGAGAACCACAACGGGGACGGGAAAGGCCCCGGCGCCGAGGACGGCATCCACAGCGAGGAGGAGGAGGAGGACGGGGGCCCCCTGTACGAGCAGAGCGGGCCCCTGCTGGAGAGAGATACCTGCTCCTTTCAGAACAACGCGCAGCAGCTTCACAATGGAGATTCGGCCAGCTTTGGTGCTGCTGCGCCGCTGAACAGCAATGACAAACATCTGAAACATTTTCCCAACCCGTCACCCACTGTTCCGGGCTGCATGTCAACAATGGGCCCTGGCTCGGCATCTGGGCCGGACAATGGGGACAGTCCCTCCGCTCTGGATGTTTCTTTACACGACTTTCAGCCTTTCTCCTCGGATTCCTGCCTGCAGCTCTCGGACGCAGCCTCGCCCAGCCTGTCGGAGTCCCTGGACAGCCCCGTGGACATTTCCGCGGACACGTTCTACTTTTTCTCGGAGTCACTAACAACAATCGACCTGCAGCATTTGAACTATTAGCCAGAATCACTCGCCGTACTCTCACATATATATTTTCTCTCTTTCTCTTTTTTTGTGAAATCAAACGAGAACTGGTAATAAATCTGATTACATTTGTATATTCGGCACATTATTCTGTTGCTTTTTGACGATTAATTGAAGGTAAGGATGAAATTAAATCACTGAAATAGCTAAAGTAGCTCGTAATTATCACAACTTGATCACTTGGAATTGAGTGTGTGTGTGTGTGTGTGTGAGAGAGAGAGAGAGAGAGAGAGAGAGAGAGAGAGAGAGAGAGAGAGAGAGAGAGAGAGAGAGAGAGAGAGAGAGAGAGAGAGAGAGAGAGAGAGAGAGAGAGAGAGAGAGAGAGAGAGAGAGAATGCAACAGTATTAGACCTATAGATCCGGGTCATTTTTATTTTTGTATAGTTTACAATGTCTTGGATATTTTTGTTAGAATACAAATAACTTGCTACAATCTTTCTTCTGGTGTTTGAGTTTTTTATTTTATTGAGTAAATTTAAATTATTCTGGAAATAAAAAAACAAGAATGAAGAGTTTACTAAGCAACAGCAGGTTGGTTATGAATAAAAATGATCCAGTTTGCACTGCGTGTTTGGAGAATTTAAAAACCGATGCTTTAGTGACGTTTATATGTTTATTTTTCCGAGTAAAACGTGTAAGCAGCTTTTTATATTTAATAATTTCTTTTCGTAAATGCGCAAAGCCATAATTTGAGCTATTTCCAATTTCAGCTGCAGGAATAAATAATTAGAAGACCAAATTTGCACCCAGGATCTGAGCATGACAAGGCTCCAAACACGGCGTGCAAGTTGCAAGCAAACACCCGACCCATGTTTGCCTTCAGGAGCTCATAAATCACTCCGTGGCATGAATGAGGCGGACATTAAAGAGAGCAATTGTGGCGTAATGTGCACAAATAAAAACCCCACTTACGTTTTCATGCGGGACTCCCCGATTCCTAAGCTAAAAGGGGCCGAGCTCTCTGCGTGCGTTTGGTAATAATTCATTTTTATGGCTTGTTTAACACGCGGCTCTGACTCGGAGACAGCAGCAGCAGCAGCTCAGGTTAAAGCTGCTCTTATTTAGCGTCGCTTCTCCACTCACACTGGTGGAATCTGTGATTTTTTTTATTTAAAGACAAGACTGGTTTGTGTGCGTTTCAAACCCCTCACTTCAATAAAGGGATTATGAACATTTTAGCACTCTTGCGCAGCTTTGATTGGATTTATGGGAACTCAATAATCCAGTTTAACTCAGAATCACTAAAAAACACCAGTTGAGATGAAAGCTGCAGTGATTTTTCAAAACGTGTCAAACTTAGCCGAAAGCAGAAAATCAGCTCTAACTTTGGCTGTGTGCGTGTGTGGGTGTGTGTGTGTGCGCGCGCGCGCGCGTGTGTTCAGATGAGGGGGTGGTAGGAGGAAGCAGGGGGCAGATGCTGCTCTCCTGCACTACGGGCCTGCATAACCAAATCATTCCGAGACAGCGCGCCTTTTCTGCGCCCCCGCGGCCACACAAAGAGCCGCGGAATCTCCGCGGGGCCCGGCTGGCCTCAAGCAGCAGAGACGCGATGGATCCTCCGCGCCCACTCACTACAGAGGCAGCTGCTGGAGAGGGGTGGGGGTGGAATGGAAACCAGTTCGTCTCTCTCTCTCTCTCTCTCTCTCTCTCTCTCTCTCTCTCTCTCTCTCTCTCTCTCTCTCTCTCTCTCTCTCTCTCTCTCTCTCTCTCTCTCTCTCTCTCTCTCTCTCTCTCTCTCTCCCTCCCTCTGCTATGTAGTTTGCAACAAGTCTTTGAACATTTTCACATCTAATTTTGTTTTTCTAACATCCTAAAACATTACATTTAAGACAAAGTAGAACTACATTTGACTAATGGAAAAAAGCTGCACATTTGAATGTTGCTAATATTTTACTGATACTGCTTGTTTGAGTACCAGTGAGACAACTTAGACGTTTGTAGGAAAAATAAATAGAGTGTAAAATCTGAATCACGCTTTTCTGAGCTGAATTAATCTACTTAATAACAGAAGCACGTTTATTTAAGTGCATGTCTATCTTCAGCCTGAGGGGGCGCTCATCCCTCCATCTGATCCTTCCCTTCGCCCTCCCTCCCTCCCTCTCCTCTATTCCTTCCTCGGTTAGAGGTTGGGCATCTGCTACAACCCCCTCACTCCCCTCCGCTCTCGCGCCTCCCGTGACCATTCGTTTTCCCAGCAGCTTTATTTGATGAACTTAACAGGATAATCAGCCCACTCGCACCTCGGGCTACATATGCGCATTAGCAGGCTTCGCATTATTATATCATTTGATCACCATACATGCATAATGAATACATGCGGGACTGGAACTCTGGTAGATGGCTGACCTATGACCCGAGAACGGAACAAAACATTAATATCACATCACCTTAATGGTTTTGTCTCCTAATCACGTTTGTGCGCTACTTCAGGCACATTTTAAACGTAATTTGAGCTTTTTGCGCATCCTTTTGCGGTGTTTTATGAATATATGACCGGATCATCTCTCCTCGTAACGTGAAATGCACAAACCTGCTCCTGCTGCGACCTTAAGAGGAAACGAAATTCTGCTGGAAGGTGGCTTGGTGCGATGGGATGGATGTATTTAACAGGGGAAACACGTCCTCTCCATCACATTGTAACAATATTTGCCCAGAAAATCCCTTAATGTTCCAGCGTGAAACATTTCACATCGGAATGGGACATTAATAGCCTAAAGATAGCCCGCGGCTGCAGCGAGCGCGCGCACTCTCAGCCATCCATCCTTCCTGGACAGAATGACACATGCGACACCAGGGCTTATACGCACGGAGACGCCAACACACGCGCGCACGCACACAGACTCACACTTCTCTGTTCTAAAAATACCTGAGGTCAGAGTGCAGAGCGGTCCACCTTGGATGACATCTCTCCTCAGTGTGAGATTGCGCAGCAGGGGGGTTAAAAGACACCGGGTTCACCGTCTCAGCAGCTCCTCGTGTGTCCCGGAGCTGTCCACCTCCGTCTGCCTCCCAGCCCATTGTTTGCTCGGCCAATACATTAGTGGCGACGCGCGTCACCTTGATCGACGAGCGCCTGGAATTTAAATAGCCCCTCAAACACCAATCTGTCACCGGCTAAAGGGACAAGGACCCTCACTGGCTGACCCGTGCCCACGTGACAGTGCCCGTTCATTGATATCCCCAGCACCCCCCTCCCTGCACTGATAGGGACAGAAAGGTAAAGGTTGGCACGGTCACTTTAGGGTGAGAGTGTGGAGAGATCAGAGGGGGAGAGGACAGTCTCCTGGTCCCAGACTAACGATGCTACAATGAGCAGCTTCCTAGATTACTCGGTGATGAGCGGTGAGGGTGGCTCATGTTCGATCAGGGCTTTCCACTCGGACCACGGGATTACAACTTTCCAGTCCTGCGGGGCTGCAATCAGCAGCTGCGGGGCGGATGAGCACTTCATGGCAAACAGGACTTCCCCTGACAGCATCCCTCACCAGCCGGCCTCTTACCAGCCTACTGCCACCTCTATGGGTCTCTCCTATGGGGCCCACCCGGCCTGTGGCTCTAACTATGGGCCCCAAAGTTTCTGCGCCACGTACAACCACTACACACTCAACCAGGAAGTAGACTCTGCACCTGCATTCCCCCAGTGCAGCCCTTTGATGTTTTCAGGTAACATCTCTTCCTCCATGGTGTCTCAGCATCGCCATGGCTACAGTGCTGCCACCTTGGGCCAGCTGCAGTATGCTGCTTATGGCGGGGGTCATGAACAGGCACCTTCTTATCCTGGGGCCTCCAACCCGCTGTCACCTCTGCATGCAGCTCACCTGGAAGCTTGCTGCTCACCTCTGTCAGAGAGCGCATCTTCTGCGCAGACTTTCGACTGGATGAAAGTCAAAAGAAATCCACCGAAAACAGGTGGGTGCAGAGCTGTACCAGCACGAGGGAGATAGGTGGGAATCTAGTCTGTTGCTATTATTGGTTTTAATTGGTTTTAATCGGTCAAGCAGACTGGAATCCACACAGGAGATGTTGACACTGCGAGCGCGTTGACGCGCAAACGCATTAAATGTCCATGTTTCCACTTCAAGCGTGCGCCCCTTTCTTTTAAAAGTTGGTTTAAAGACATTTGTCTTTAACTATAGAGTGTGTTTTATATGTAAAATAATTAGGTTTTCTTTGCCTGCTGCGTAAAAGTTGGTTCTTTTGGATAATCGCACAGTTTGTGCGTCCTTTGGGTGAGAAAATAAACTTGAATCCCTCTTCCTGTCCCCAGGTCGCTCCGGCGAGTACGGCTATGCGGGCCAGCCAAACATCGTCCGGACCAACTTCACCACCAAGCAGCTGACAGAGCTGGAAAAAGAATTCCACTTCAACAAATACCTGACCCGGGCGCGCCGAGTGGAGATTGCTGCTGCGCTGCAGCTGAATGAGACTCAGGTGAAGATTTGGTTTCAGAATCGGAGGATGAAGCAGAAAAAGCGCGAGAAAGAGGGGATGCTGCCGGCTAAGGTCCAGTCATCGCACCCGGAAGAAATAAATCAAGAGAAATTAGACGATGCCGCTTCTGAGAGGTCCGTCTCAGCGCCGTCCACGCCCTCTCCCAGCTCATCCACGGTGTCCTCCACTGGCACGGACACGTACACCTCTACCTGAGCAGCCTATCTGGGCCACACGGGCCTGTAAATACCAACGTTTAAATGTATCAAAACCAGAGTCTTTGTTCGTGAATGACATTGTGTGAACATTTATTAAAGTTAGTCCTCCATCCGGGAGCTTTTGGATCACCCTGGAGCTTTAGGTTTAAATTGTGCAATGTGTCTGCAAGAACATCTCTGTATCTTCAGATAAGTTTGATCTGTAACGTGAGCAAAAAAAGGCAGACACGAGTCTGCAAACGAAAACAAATGTAAAGTGGTGTATCCGGGTCATGGCGGGTATGCAGCGCAGGGTGCTGTTAAGTGAGCAACGCAATGACCTAGTACGCGCGCGTGTACTCTGATGTGCATCGATGCCTGAGGCGCTGAGTTTTATCAGTTGCGGTACTTTAGGGTCCAAGCTTAAGCGGTTATTGAAATGAAACTGGTGCAAACTGGCGCAGAAAGACGATTACGGGTCAGTCATTAAAGTGCGTTTAAAAATTTCCCTCCGTGTTATGTTTTTGTGGAAACATGGGGCAACAAATAATAAAAGACACAGTTTTGAACCGAGGTAGCACGTATTTGATCACAAGTCTGCCTATAAATGAGAAAGTGTAGAAATACCACGTGTGTGTTAATGTATGCGTCCGTGCACGCTGCCGTCCCATGAGGCGAGGAGTTATTGGCATAATAAAGGCTTGTTTATCCGTGGGGAAGATGAGAGCGCGTGTCAGCCCAGCGTCGTTTGTGATGGCCTCATCGAGTTTACGGCTTATCGAGGAAAAAACCGGTATTGATTGAAACATGGAGGTTAAGCTATTGACAAAGACACGGAGCACCGCGGGTCCTGTCACAGTCAGCTCTGACGTCCCCAAGTTACTTGAAGGTGTCCCCAACCTGATGTCAAGATGATGTGAAAACGTGCAGTTCCAAATCTCAAAGTTTAAGAACTAAATGCGCAAAACACATGGGCGTTTTTGTTAGTTTTACGCGTTAAAAACGCTTCTGGGGATGTAGAAACACATTGAGTATTCGAGGCTTTGAGGGTGCGAGCAGGCTGGGTTTTGTTGTGTTAATTCCTGGTGTGCAGGATGCGAGTCCATCCTACCTTAAAAGGACAAAGAAACGCTGAAACACGCATGATTAATGATCGTCGTTCACCTTTACCTTGGATCCACCTGCGGGAGCGGCAGACACGTGCAGAGGCTGCAGGAGAGTAAGTTATGGACACACTCTTCTCTTTTATTCGATTATTCTCACATCTTTTTATTTCAAAGGCTGTTTTTGTGTTTTTTAGGACAAAGAGCGTTTGTGTCACAAGGTTATTCTGGAAAAAGAGCCGCCCTCATTCTGGATTGTTTCGGTACAAATAAAACACGGTGGTTGCTGCTGTTAAAGCCTCAGGATTAAGGTTAAAACGTACCGTTAATTATTGATGTTGTTTGTTTGATGCTTGCTTCTTTTAAAACGTTTTCAGAGTAAAAACTTTTGAATATCAGGAAAACGACTAAACTTCCATCAGTCTGATTTAAATAAACGACTTAACAAGTATCTATGGATGCAGGTTTGCGCTTTATTTAATTTATTATTTTATTAATTAGATAAACTGAAATATTTTCATTAGTTTTCAAATAAATAAACGTAAAATCTATCATCCGTCTATCTATCTATCTATCTATCTATCTATCTATCTATCTATCTATCTATCTATCTATCTATCTATCTATCTATCTATCTATCTATCTATCTATCTATCTATCTATCTATCTATCTATCTATCTATCTATCTATCTATCTATCTATCTATCTATCTATCTATCTATCTATCTATCTATCTATCTATCTATCTATCTATCTATCTATCTATCTATCTATCTATCTATCTATCTATCTATCTATCTATCTATCTATCTATCTATCTATCTATCTATCTATCTATCTATCTATCTATCCATCCATCCATCCATCCATCCATCCATCCATCCATCCATCCATCCATCCATCCATCCATCTATCTATCTATATATCTATCTATCTATCTATCTATCTATCTATCTATCTATCTATCTATCTATCTATCTATCTATCTATCTATCTATCTATCTATCTATCTATCTATCTATCTATCTATCTATCTATCTATCTATCTATCTATCTATCTATCTATCATCTATCTATCTATCTATCTATCTATCTATCTATCTATCTATCTATCTATCTATCTATCTATCTATCTATCTATCTATCTATCTATCTATCTATCTATCTATCTATCTATCATGTTGTGACACTATAATTTAATTCTTTATGGCATCTTGAATAAATGTTTCAGCGTTTATATAAAATTTTAAAATAAAAATATATGTTTTTTATTTTAACACACAGATTTCTGAAATTTGTTGTAAAAATATAAACAACAAAAACAATAAATCATTTACAGTAATACAACTAATTAATTGATATAATGAAGCAACTCGATTTTTGTTTATTAAATGTTTATTAATGTTTATTAAATGTTTATTAAACAAATGCTAATTTTTTTAATGCGAATCACCATACCTCATTTTTAACCCATCAGTGCTTTTATTTGGAGGCCCTTAACCTCCTGCGGGTCCCCGAGGAGACCCCGGACCCCACCGTTCTCCCCTGCAGGAGCCCCAGATGAAACCTCGGGGTCAAACGTCGGTCAGGTTGCAGATTTTCACATCCAAACTAAAAAAAAAAAAAAAAAAAAAAAACAGTTTACAGACCGGACAGGTCAAACAACAGACACACTCGATCTACGGCGGATTGTTTGACCAAAACACCCTCGGAACCATCTTTAAAACAACAACTAGAACCAACCCACACAAGGCTGGAAAGTTGTTGTCCTGCGAGAGGACGTCCAGCTCCAGCTGATGATTCCCATTAGGAGGGGGACAGATGTTTAACCATTAGAGCTCCCGAAGTTCAATGTTACGTAAAACAAGTTCGTTTCTAATTAAGGGAACATTTTTTATGTATTTATCATTTATTTAAATCTGCCCAAATTGTGGAAAATAATAATAATTTAATTTAAAAATTGAAATAAATCTACAAACAAATTAAATACAGAACATTTATAAACTGTAAACTTGTTTATAATTTAGCATCTAGTTTTCAACCATAAAAAAATCTAATTTATAATCCTTAAAAATTTTATGCTGAATATAAAAAAATAATTCATCTTTAAATATTCATTTTTGGGAGAAGAATCCTAATTATTTAAGATTTCTTTGAACAGTTTTATAATTTCAGTTTTATTATTACTTTGTTCGTTATTGATAACAAAACAACAACTACAACAAAATCTTTGTGTTAATTTAGAAGTTTTAGAATTTTACTTTTAAAACTTTCATTTAGAAACCATAACTTTTGAAATGTAATTAAAGTTAAACATTTTACTATGAATGATTAAAACAGTTTTTCAACCTTAAAGATTCATTTGAAATTCATTAAAGCATAAAGGTTTTAGCAGGATCAACAGAAACAATTAAAGAAACAAAAAAGAAGCAAAGATCGTCACCTGAGTGTGAACTATTTATCTCAGAACACACACACACACACACACACACACACACACACACACACACACACACACACACACACACACACACACACACACATTTTCGTATAAAAGGCCGGTTTTAAGAGTAAAGTTCTCATATTTGGATTTCTTCTGTGAATGTACTGTGTGTGTGTGTGTGTGTGTGTGTGTGTGTGTGTGTGTGTGTGTGTGTGTGTGTGTGTGTGTGTGTGTGTGTGTGTGTGTGTGTGAATCACAGGTCAAATATGAAAGAGGATTCCTGAGTCAGATCAATTTTAGGATGATTTTGGATCAAAAGATGTTATTTTACAGCCACTGAGTTTAGTTTTACTAACAAAACATGAGGATCCTTGAAGGTACATTCTAATTTCTTCTAACCTTGTGTGTCTGACTGCATTAAAATCTAAATAAAGGGTGCACAGAGGCAGTCTGAGTAATCTTCTGAACACCCTTGGACCTTCATTTTACACACCGTTAAATCCTGAAGAACATCTTTAAAGTGTTTTTAAGAAATGCTTTCAGTTTCGTATTGATGCTTACGGAGGCTCAGACAAAAGCTGAGAGACAGAAGTCACTCATCACGGCCATCCAGGTATTGGCACATCTGCACGCATTGACCACACCCCCGGTGTGATTGGCAGACAAAATGAAATCCCTCATCGACAGATGTGCATCTGTGTGCCAATAGAGCCGATGGAGGGACTGACAGAGTGATGGAAGGAGAGAAAAAGGGAATAAGAGGAGAAATGATATCATGTGGTGCGTTTGTGTCTGCCCTGCTATGTATGTGAGCATAGTTGCTACGGCGTTAGAAGAGAGAGAAGGTGATGTGGGGAGGGGGTGAGATCAGGGAGGTAAAGCAGAGGTTGAACAAGCCACACAGGCTGAGGTGCTGCACATGTGGACACGAGACAGAACTCACCTCAAAGACTTGTCTGCAGTTTCCTTTGAGCTCCTCGATGGAGCACTCCGACTCAGGGTGCCCAGTGGAGTTAAACAAAGTGATGTGAGAGTGGAGGAGCAGTCAGGGAACTTCAGTGGGTCTGAGGCCCACGGGAGGAGCGAGGACAGGGAGCAGGGCTTGCTAGTGGTCTAGAGGACACAGGTCCATCCATCACACATGTCCCGACCTCCAGCTGACCCCAACATAGCAGCCAATGAGGTGCCCCAAAACACACACACACACACACACACACACACACACACACACACACACACACACACACACACACACACACACACACACACACACACACACACACACACACACACACACACACACACACACACACACACACACACACACACACCAGGCCAGTTCCATAACAGCTTCTGATGGTGTTAAAAACCAGCTAACCTTCTTCCTCTCTTCGTTTAAACTACAGAAGGAAATAACTTTAAAAACGTATTCAAAGCTGAATTTGTCCTTCTTGAGCTCCCATCAGCTACCGGCACAACAGATGTGTCTGCTCAGTTAATTTACTGACTTTTAGACATGTTTGTTTTTATTATGGATATCTGCTCTGATGGTCATCCTCTGCTGCAGAAGTTAACCAGTGAGAAACAGCAGCTCAGAGTACAATTTGATAAAAACACACATAAGCATAGATGATCCTGAATGATATAATAAATGGCTGAACAACATAACAGGATTCCATTTACACGTTGTAATACATTTACTTGTTTGCTCATGTAGAGCACACTGGACTCACTCTAAGTGGGTTAGGGTCAAAGTGCTTGAGTTTAACTCCTCTCCTATTTTATACCTCCCTTCTCGTTTAGGAAACAGCTTTAGGATGTTGTCTGGATGGAGGTTGTTAGCTATTTTATATTTTATTACACTGTTAGAAAGTAACTGAATCCAAACTTTTCCATATTTGTGATTTTAGGGGCAACTGGTTTGTGTGATGTCAGTAAATACTGTTGATAACTAATATCTTATTTCTCTTTTTGCAACAGTGATGATAATGAACATTAATGATTATTGCTCCAAACCTCTGCCTGAGACCAATGAACAGTGTAGGAGAGTGAATGTATGAAAACAAAGAAGATCCACAGGCATGAGTCGAGTAGCAGACAAACTGCCGACACTGGATCATATTACTGTCTTTGTCTCAGAACACTGTTTTCTTAAGACTGCCAATAAATCAAATTCAGGAGGAAGCTTTTAGTGCTGACATGACAGGTAAAAGGTGTTACAAGTGTGTTATGCCTGCCCTATACTTAGCACAAAGAAAAAAAATGCGTTTGGTTGATCTTTTTTGTTTTGTTTTAGGGCTTCTTGACAATAAAATGTAACACAGATGAAAAAGTTTAAACTTTTTTCATTCAAATCTAGGACAGTGCATGAGGGTTACACCTTTGAGAAACCTGATCAGATCTTTTCCGCCAAATTAAATAGTTTGTAGTCGACAAACTTTAGATTAAAGGTATCATACTCATTGAGCATTACTGCTTGGAGCTGTACAACATCAACAGGATTCTGAGAGCCTTCACTGCAAACTTAATGGGGTTGTGGAAAACCACCCTTCAGGCCCAACTCTCCATCAAATGTGACATATACCAAGGAGGCGCCCTGTCCCCACTGCTGTTCTGCATAGGTCTGAACCCCCTCAGCCGAATAATCAAGACTGGCTATGGATACCGACTCAAGAATGGAACCACAATCAGCCACTTCCTCTACATCAGGGGTGGGGAACCCTGGTCCATCGAGGGCAGCTATCCAGCATATTTTAGTTTCAACCCTGCGTCATCACACCTGATTTCAATCAGCAGGTGATTAACAAGCTTCTGCGGAGCTTGATGAGCTGCAGAACAGGTGAATCAACAACTGAATCACAAGTGTTGGAGCAAAGACATGCAGGATACCGGCCGTCGAGGACCTGGGTTCCCCACTCCTGCTCTACATGGATGGCAGTACACCAAGAGCGAGCAAGACATCGCCTCACTGATCCACACCACCAGGATCTACAGCACTGATATCGGAATGTCTTTCGGACTTGAAAAGTGTGGTCGGATGGTGACAAAGAGAAGGAAGGTAGTCCACACAGAAGGGGTCTCACTCCCAGAAGGAACAATAGCAGACATTGAGGACAGCTACAAGTACCTTGTTATGCCAAAAGCAAATGGAAACCTCAATGAGGCCGCAAGAAAAGGAGCCACAGCCAAATACCTACAACAAGTAAGGCACATCCTAAGAAGCCAGCTCAGTGGCAATAAACAGTTACACCCTGTCAGTAATCAGATATACTGCAGGAATAATAAGCTGGCCAAAGGAAGAAGTTCAGATCACAGATGTTAAGACATGGAAGCTCCTAACCATGCATGGAGGGTTCCATCCAAAAACCAGGACCTTGATACTGTGCACTAGCCATAAGGAAGGAGGCCGAGGACTAGTGAGTATGAGAGCTGCTGTCCAGGATGAAACATCAAATATCAATAATAACAACAAGGACAAGGCCCCAACAGATGATGTCCTCAGTGAATGTCTCAGACAGTGGTGAACAGACGAGAAGCACTGGAAATACCATTGTGGGAGGACAAACTCCTACATGGGATGCACCACCAACAGAAAATTGGAGTGGCTGATATGAAGAAATACCACCAATGGCTAGAAAGAGCTGGTCTGAAGGACAGCATAGAGGCCCTCATCATGGCTGCACAGGAACAGGCCCTGAACATCAGAGCAACAGAGGCCCAGATCTTCCACACCAGACAAGACCAAAGGTGTAGGCTATATGCAAAGAGGCCCCTGAGACAATCCACCACATAACTGCAGGGTGGAAGATGCTGGCAGGTAAAGCATATATGGATTACCACAACCAAATGGCTGGCATTGTGTACATGAACATCTATCTGTGTAAAGGACTGGAAGCCCCAAGGTCAAATTCGGTAACACCCCCTAAGGTGGTAGAGAACGAGAGAGCCAAGCTTCTGGAGAACCAACTGGGCATTGTGGTGGTCAACAAACAACAGAGGACAGCTGTTGTGGTTGATGTGGCAATACCAAGTGATGGTAACATCAGGAATGAGGAACACAAGAAACCAGAGTACCAGGGCCTCAAAGAAGAACTTGAGAAAGCCTGGAGTGTGAAGACATCAGTGGTGCCCATGGTCATCGGGGCACTCGGGGCAGTAACCCCCAAACTGGAGGAGTGACTACAGCAGATCCCAGAAAAACATCAGACATTTCAGTCCAGAAAAGTGCAGTTCTAAGAACAGCTAAGATATGGTAGAAGCCTCAAAAGAACACTAAGAAGTTTGGTGTCAAGAAATCAAATGTGGAAGACATACCAGACCCCCTCCATCAGGGGCTCCACTCAAGATCTCACCCTGTGGGTTAAAAACGACCACAAGAACAGTGAGCAAAAATCCCAGAGCTACGTGGGGGACTTAGTGAGTGACCTGCAGAGATCTGGGACCAAAGTTACAAAGGCTACTATCAGCAAAACACTATGCTGCTAGAGACAAATCATGCAGGGCCAGACGTGTCCCCTGCTTAAACCAGTACATGTGCAGGCCCATCTGAAGTTAGCCAGAGAGCATTTGGATGATCCAGAACAACCATGACTACTGTAAAGCATGGAGGTGGAAACATCATGCTTTTGGGATGTTTTTCTGCAAAGGGACCATGATTGGTCTGTGTAAAGGAAAGAATGAATGGAGCCATGTATCATCAGATTTGAGTGAAAACCTTCCATCAGCAAGGGCATTGAAGAGGAAACATGGCTGGGTCCGCATGTCAATGATCTCAAACACACCACCCGGGTTACGAGGGAGTGGCTAAGAAGTGTTTAAAGGTCTTGGAGTGGCCTTGTCTCCAGATCTCAATCCCATGGAAAATCTTAGGAGGGAGCTGAAGGTCCGTGTTGGTCAGCAACAGCCCCAAAACGTCACTGCTCTAGAGATCTGGAGGAATGGAGGAGTGGGCCAAAATACCAGCGACAGTGTGTGAAAACCTAGTGAAGACGTACAGAAAACATTTGATGTCTGTCATCATCAACAAAGAGTATACAACAAAGTACTGAGATGGACTTTGTTATTCACTAAATACTGATTTTCCACCATCATTTGCAAATAAAATCTTTTAAAGTCAGACGATATTTTTTTTCTTTTATTTCGATTTTTTCCCGTCATTTTGTCTCTCATAGTTGAAGCATACCTATGATGAAAAATTCTGGTCTCTCGTCTTTTTTAAAGGACGACCTTGGACAATTGGAGGCTGACTAAATACTTTTTTGCCCCATTGTACATCAAGAGAGAGAGTTAAACGTAATGTCCCATTAGTCATCGCACACTGGTGAAATGTGGTCTCTGCATTCGACCCAGACCCTGGAGGAGCGGTGAGCTGCAGACACAACCGTGCTCAGCAAGGATTTGGTGAGCTGGTTAGAGAGAGAGAGAGAGAGAGAGAGAGAGAGAGATCACACAAATGCATGGCTAACATGATAAATGATAAATGACCCACAGTTGTAAAGCACCTTTCAGAGTCAGAGGACTCCAAGGCACATTACACTACACTGGATCATTTATCTATTCACACACACATATTCACACACTGGTGGTGATGAGCTGCAAGTTAGCCACAGCTGCACTGGGGCACACCATCAAAGGCCAGGCTGCCATGTATTTCCTAGATTTTTCTCACAGTTTGCTGTAATGCTCAGTGAATGATAACATGCACCCTTTGTTAGACTTGTTGTGGTTTTTATCCTGAGCTATAGACGTAAGTTTAGCACACCGATCCTGAATATAATCCCAAAGCCGTCAATGCAGTAGAGCTTGCTGATAAGGAAATGTATCCTGAGCCAAGTCTTTGATATGAAAGCCGGTCTCCAGAATTAGCAGATGGGTTAATAGCACATGTTAAAACACCCTGAAGGTGATGGCTGCAGACATATCACAGCAAGAGAGAACCACAGTCAGTGCTTTCACACACAGATATGAACACACACCGAGCTGGAGGGCAGAAGACAGGTTTCAGCACTTCAACTCTAACGTCTCCATGTCAGGCGGAGTCTGCAGATGCTGCCAGCTGTGGATTCTGCTGCAGGCGACTAGCAGCAATTGTTGGCGTTTGATCTCACCTGACACAGTTTTACCTGAGAACCACCTGTCAGTCCTTCTTTTAAGAAGAGCTATAGTGCTCACGTGTGCTGTGACAGAAAATCATTGGAAACGTAATCTGGAAGGATTAGGGAGCAATTTGTGTGTTAACTGATGAAAAACTGAGAGTTCAACAGTTTTGATGGCTACCCACAAAGAATCATGCTAATGATTTAGAAACCACTGGCGTATTTTCACTCAGCTCCACTGTGTTTAGTAAACTCATCAAATCAAGATTGGATTCAGAAAAGGGAGAACTGAACTATCACAGAAGTCCAGACAGCCAGGGTCAATCAAGCAGCTTGTTATTAGGAATGACAGAGATGTTTCAGTGACAGATGTGAGGCGTAGTGTAACTCAAAGCCTCTGGTTTGCACACAGCCTGAAGCTCATCACACTGTGGGAGTCAGAGAAATGGAGTGAAACTATGCACTGATGTGGCTGTCCCCTTCAGGCAGAGAGCAGAAGACTCTCCAGCAGCGGGAAACCGATTCTGGGAAGTTACTGTACGTTGTAGAATCAGACTTGGAGCCTTTCTGTTGGATAGACAGGTCTGAAGGTATTTAGAGTGTGTTCATAATATGTTTCTGAACGTCTGTTTGTTCCAGCGTACCTGCATTTGTACGCTTCTACGTTAGAGGTCTTTTTCACTGAGGAACCATTTTTACTGTACTGTGATCAGTCAGTGTGAGTGACTCATGCAGGCTGAACATGAAAATAGTCTCCTACACCTATTTGCTGTATCAGCTTCTGATAGAAAACAGACGGCGAAACACCCATCTACAGATCTACGTCACACTGTCACCTAACATTCAGGCCTAGTCCGCACATAGCCGGGTTTTTTTTTAAAACAAATGTCTGCCCCTCCAAAAACTTGCATCCACACCACCTCGTTTTAAAAAAAAGAAACTGTCCACACGTACCCGGATAAATACGTTGTTAAGGACATGCCAGACCTGTAGGCGGCAGCACTTCCCCCGTTCTTAACCTCGTTCTTCATCTGTGGTCTTCCGCAAGGAGCAGTAATTCCGCTTGCAAAAACAAACAAGCAAAAAGCGCTTGGACAATTGATAAAGCGAGCACAGCTCTGAGGGCATCCATGCTGTCGGCTAGTGTAAACACAGGTCGCACACGTGATGTCAGCATTTTTTTGTCGCGGAAAGTGACGTTGCGGACCTTAAAACTCCGGTTTTGTCTGTCCACATGCAGATACCCAAAACGGAGAAAACGCAGATCTTCACTTTGGCCGGAGTTTTTAAAAAGATCAGTTTTTGTGTGAAAAAACTCAGTTTTCGTGTGGATGACAGGCCAAAACGTAGAAAAATATCTACGTTTTGGCAGATCCCCGGCTACGTGTGGACAGGGCCTCAGTCAGACCGGTTCCCTGTGACATCTGTCACCGGCGTTCATAACCTAATGGACATCATTTCTATGTGCAACTGTGGGGTCGGAGGTGTTGCGTTTTGTGGGAGGAGGATCTTGTCTCTGCTTTGTGTGGATGATGTCACTTAAGCTCCACCCAGCTCTCGTTGGGGAGGTTCACAGCTGAGATGAGGATCAGCACGGTTTTCAAGTGGAAAAAGGTGGATTGCTCAGGGTAGGCAGAGGAGTAGAGGTAAAGTATCTCAGCAACTTGTTCACGAGAGAGGGGAAGGCAAAAGGAGATCAACAAGGTGGTCCGGCTCAGCGCCAGACATAGGGGGAGGAGCTCAGACATTCAGGAGGGACTCAGAATAGAGCCGCTGCTCCTCCACACCAAGAAGAACCAGCTGGGGTGGCTCGGACCTTTGGTCAGGATGGTTCCTGGACTCCTCCATGGGGAGCATTTTTATCTCTAAGGCGACCTGAGAGCTGACTGTGGTCTGGCCAGAGGAGCTGGTGGGGAGAGGACCGTCTGGGTTTTTCTTCTCAAGCTCCTGTTTCCACAACCACATAAGCAGAAAACAAAGACTACGAGGTTCTGGACTTCAACATGCTGACAGAACAAACAGGACCTGTTGTCCCAAAGTATTCTGCAGCAAAAGATCATGGTGGACATTTTCATAAACGTGTCATTTAGGCTAAAAAGTCTGAGTTCAGATCTGTAAAGCTGAACTTTGTATTTTTTGATATAATAACTTTGGAATCCGTGACTGGTGTGTTGATAAACTTTAGAGAGTACCGTGTGATTCGCGCTGTAACAGCGAGCTGACCTCTCCAATGCCGTGAGCTTACCTGCAGACAGCTGGACTCTAACCCTTCTCACTCCACCCTCACTCTTCCTCCCCCTGTCTCGTTATCATCTGAGCTCCACAGAGACTCCTCTAATGACAGCGCCTGTCTATATTGTCGTTGTCGCGGCTCGTGTGTGTGTGTGTGTGCGTGTTTACATTTGTGCTCTCAAACTAGTGCATGTTTGCCCCGTAATGACAGCAGCTGTCTATAATGCCTCGTCCTGGCAGGGATCATTCGGTTCTACCTCTCTCGTTGGCTGTCCGGTGTCACTAAAGCCACGGTTGGACGATGATATGATCTTTAGTCCCCTCTGCGATCTATAGACTGGCATTTGGCTCAGAAAGCGTCCCTTGGCCATGACATGCATGCTAAAGCTTGCTGCTGTTTTGCCGATATCCTCTCCGTCCCCTCCACCCCCCACCCCTGCCTACCTTACCTCCCCCAAAAGGAGAGTTAACGCCAGCCTGACCAATATTGCAACAGGCAGCATTGGACACAGGAGTGGCGTTAAGCTGCAGAAGCACAAGCAGGGACAACAATTGTGTGCATTAATATTTGGAGCAGTTTCACGGTGATGCCTTTAGTTTAGAGGCCAACGAGCCATCACGGTTTCTTCTGTACTTTAGGCTCATTTTATTTGGAGAGCTCTTAGAAATTAAATTTACACCTATAATAGTTTGATTAGGGATTTAAAATATTTAGATTTTTCACATTTCTTTAAAAAGCTGCTTATTTGTCTGTTGAATGTCCTTTTTACAGCAACTAACCTCTCAGAAAAATCAAGTTCACTGAGAAAATGTTTTATAATTGATTTTTTTTTTAAATATGATCAGTCACTCTGTGCTTTCATGCAGGCTGAACATGAAGATGGTCTCCTACATCTATCTCCTGCATTAGCTTCTGATAGAGAAATAAAAAAGCCCGACAGATCTACGTCACACTGCCACTTAACATTCATGGACTCATCCATCTTGACTCATGACAGGGAAGGCTGTTGTTGGTTTAGCGTCCAGGAAACAGCAGAGGAGTCTCATGTAGTAGAAGCTAACTGTTGGCAATAGCACCTCCGCCACACAGCAGAACTCCTCCAGGCTTGTATTATTTGTGGAGATACAACATCAACAGAGAGCAAACTGAGTCAGTGGTCATGTTACAATCAGAGGAGAGATGTCGAAATGTCAGGAAATACGACTCCAAATGCCGTCGTTTGCTCAAGCTCATTTACAGTTCCTGAAACAGGAGCGACAGAGTTTGTTTCCCACAGAGATTAACTTACAAGGCATTCACTCAAATAGAGTATAAAGCACATTTGGTCCCATTGACTCAAATGTACTCTCTCTTTTTTCCTGTGGAGACCACTGCAGATGTTGTGAAAGAGTTAACTTGTTTGTGACACTCACACAAAAACAGAACCCTGGAGCTGCTTACGGAAGATCAAATCAGCCTGAAGAAGTATTTTATTACACAATTACGTTACCATTTCAGGTGGATGATTTACCCCTTGATTATCATAGTTTGATTTGCTTTTTCAAAATATATTCATGCGAGCAAAAAGGTCCCAAAATACTAAAAATTAACCCGACAAAGAAACAATATTGTTTTATGTTTGTTCTTGCTTTCAGATTACCCTCCCTGATCCGAGACAGGCCCTGAATATGAGCCACTCTCCGTTTAGCAGATCTGAAGCAGACGCTCGTCTAACTTTAAATAGTTTTCTCACAGACGGAAGTGACTTTAGTTTCATTAAAGCCGTATTAAAGTTCACCAGACAACACAGACATACAAGCATAAAGATAAATTAGAACAACAAAACTATTTATGATTAGGTGAGGTTTCACCTGTGGAGTCACCCTAATTTCTGCAGATTTAACCGCAGATGAAGGCACCTGTTGGCAGACCTGCCTGCTTTCATGTATTTTTAATTTTTTTTTGTTTATCCCACAGCGTTGTGGCACGTCAGTTTTGTTGTTTTTTACGAAGCAAAGGCTGGATTTATTGTGCTCCCTGCAGAAACTCTGGAGTTGATTGTATTAATTAGAGATCACCCCCAGGAGCTGATCCTATTCTGTCAAATGCAACAGCTTGCCGATTTATGCACTACAAGCTATTGCATCCTTTGTTGTGACATAAAAACAGAAACAACAGGCTTCAGTTGAAGACAGATTAGTTGCATCCAGCAGTCTAGCTGAGGCATGAAAGAATAATGGAGAAAGAGTTGGGTCTCACATCGGGAAAGGCCTGTGTTACAGTACCCAGCTACTAATCCTTTATGGAAACAATAACTCAGATAATATCTACCTGTGGCACCATACATCATCAGCTCGGTCCCACTCACAGGTGAAATTCTCCTGACGTGCTTTGTGTTGGTTACATTTCCAGGATAGCACGACGGAAGGATGCGTTTTGCATTTCCAGCATCATCAACAATCTGCAGGGGAGGATAAATTAAGCACTTAGCATGAGTGGTAATGTGATCTTTAACCAAGCACAACACGAACGCAGCATGGCTTCAGAGAAGTGAAACACAGGATGAACTACCTGGTTTAAAGGGAAGTGCCGACAGTCAATCTGTTCATGTACTTTAAAAACTTTGCCTCGAGAGTGTTCTTTTTAAAAAGGCAAAACCCAAATGCCAAAAAGATTAGTGCCATGGTTCCACTTCTGCCTTTTGCAGATGACATTGTTCTGTAACAGTTTTCTAGACATGACCTGCAGCACAGCTGTTATCAGTCTGAGGCCATGGTTCTCTATCTTGAGTGAAGCAGGAGATGAACTAAAGGACTGAGGCTTCACCTGCAGTAATGATGATGTTTTAGTTTGTCCCGGCTAGAGGCAACACTATCCATGTCCTGGTCTGCTCACATTCCTGTCCTCATGATCTCCTGGATTTGAGCAGCTGGAATGAGCTTTCTCCTTCCAGAGAAGGTGAGGAGCTCCACCATTCCTGGAAAGCATAAAGAGAACCGTTGCTCCTTCTCTGATGTGGTTTGGGTATCTGATCAGCCTCTAGAGGTTTCCCAGGCATGTCCAACCAGGAGGAGACCACAGACCTGCATCTCACTGGAGGGATTATGTCGCATGAGAATGCCGAGGGATTTCTCAAGTGGAGCTAATGGCAGAGGTAAAGGGATGCGTGGATCCTTCATTACTGGTTTCTTCTTCTATTCTTAATCAGTGACTCTTTAACACTTCTGTTTGTTCCAGGTGTATTCATTGAGCTGTAGAAGAGAGTGGAAATAAAATGTTTTAATGGTTTCATCTTAAAGTAAAAACAGAACCTCTCTGAAGATTCTGGTGTTTACAGTCGCCATCTTTTATAATTATTATATTTAGACTGTGTAAAGGGTTAATTTACATCTATTTAACAAACCATAAGACGTAAGATTCCATAGTAAATATGAAATCAATCTTGTGGATCTTTGGTACTTTTAACCAGAAGATTGGAACTTTTTATTGCAGGGATTATGTAAAACTTCGTATTACTGTAACTGAGAGACAACAGAAGATTTATTTCTAAACAATTTTAAACAAGACTAACTCTAAATTGTAAGTGAATGGATGGATCTTGGTGTGAATGAGACGTGAGATGAATGGTGTATGTGTGAGTGATGTTTGCAATCAGAACTCTTGTATCCGGAGAAGCAAGTCTGAATGATGTTGTGATGTTTTGCTCTTAAGCTATGATCGGAGTTTCATAAACACATAAGACACCATCTTGTCGCTCCACACATACCCTTAAGATGAGACCTCCATACAGATCCAGAGTGCCAGGTCCTCGGACCCCCCTTCGGAGCCGATGAAACAGCATCAGCAGTACAACAGACTAGTCTTTGGATTGTCTCCAGGTAAAAAGTGACAGTTGGTTGACAGCGTCAGATGGACCCAGAGGGTCAGTGAGTTCAGCTTCTACTCTGAAAGGAACCGTTGCTTGGTTGGTAAAATGCAACAGATTTTTTCCAGCTTGTTGGTTCTTTGCTTAAAGGAAGTCCGGGTGGCCGGTCTGACACTTCTCTTAGAATGCGGTGAACTGCAGTGAACTGTAGAGAACTCAGAGAACTGATCTAAGATGGTGTGGGGACTGGTTTTATTAATCTGGATGTTTTGATTTATGGTCGAATCAAAGTTGGCAGATTTATAAACACCAGAGAGACTATGCCATGCTTCAGAAAGGAAGGTTCTGATTGGATGAGTAAAAGCAATGTGTCATGCGTTTACATTACGTGTAGTCAGCATGTCTAGTGCAGCTAGACTAAAGACATCGTCGTCGTCGTCTTCCTCCGCTTATCCGGATCCGGGTCGCGGGGGCAGCATCCCAACTAGGGAGCTCCAGACCGTCCTCTCCCCGGCCACCTCCACCAGCTCCTCCGGCAGGACCCCAAGGCGCGTTCCCGGACCAGATTTGAGATGTAACCTCTCCAACGTGTCCTGGGTCGACCCGGGGGTCTCCTGCCGGCAGGACATGCCCGAAACACCTCCCCAGGGAGGCAACATCTTATTATTGACTAACACTTTGTTTGATTAGCTTTATTAAAAATAGAGTTCTTTGATTTATTAAAAAGAAAAGAATCCTTTCTCTTCATTCTTCTCTTGGGCTGGAAAGGAAGCAGTTTAGCAGCAAATGCATGACCTTGAGGCGGTCTCATGCAGATTAGTTCTGTGTCAGAGGTATCCAAGGAGAGAGGGTAAATAACCTTCGGTGGAATAGCTCCGTCATCACGTTACAACTGAAACAAACATAAACACACAACTATGATTGCTGCAGCTCCAGCAGTACTACTGCTAATTTCAGTTTATGTTGGCTGCTTAATCCAGGTCAGATTAGTAAAATCTATACATTTGTGAGAAAACAGAAGAACCCTTAATTAGCTGTTGTAGTGTCCATGTTTTCTGTCCCTAATGAAGGCTTAAGTGGATCTCTGTGTGTGTGTGTGTGTGTGTGTTCCTGAGGGACTGACTGTGTCCACTTCTCATCTGCATACCTGACAGCATAGACCTTTCCTTTGCCCCCGCAGCTTCTCCTCCAGTACCACCAGTTGGTGTTATTACTTATTTCCTCTTTCCTTCGTTTACCCTCTTTGTTGTCATGTCAAATACTCTTTTACACTCTTTGCTCTCTCACCCACTTGCTAATTTTCTCTCCACTTCAGGTCAATAAAGTGTGTGTGTTGGGGATTCAGTGGTTACAATCTCCAGATAAACGCCCTGGATTATCCGTGTTGTCCTAACAATGTAAATTCCGGATTAGGCCCAGCTCTCCAGGGAAATGTCAGCTCGGGCTCACAACGTGTGTCGTTGGCAACTTGCATTTTGTCAAATCAGCTTATTCCTGTTTATAATGTTTATAATCATGTTATTTCAATATTTAAGATCATTTTTAAGGAGAAAAGTAAAATAGAAAAAGTGGCATTATGAAGTATTAAGTGGTTATTTCAATGCAAAAAGGTTTAGATTTAGCAGGAGTGCATAAAGTTTTCTCTGGCTATGGTTTCTTCCTGATTTACAAGAAAAAATAATGTATTATTATTATTATTATTATTGTTATTATTATTATTGATTTTCCCAGTATCTTCCTAAATTGTACATTAGAATATATAAACTCTCATTTAATGAAAAAAAAAAATCTAATAAACGAATGGAATTTAAGATTTTGTCAAGTTATTGTTTATTTTTAAGAAAAGATCCACGACATCCAAATCAGCACAGGTTCATGAAACATTTCAGGAGCAGAAGCTGAATAAAGCAATTTCCCTTTAATCCCAGCCCTGCCTCAAATACCAGGCAGTCACGTTCCTTAGGTGGATGTGGTCACAACTTCAGTCGCACTTTACACTAAACAGGTTAATTATTTAACACGGCTGTTCAGCCCGGATTCCTCTCAGGATTTTGTTTCAGCAGTTTCAACTTGAATAATTTACCACCGTAAGATCTAAATTAGTTTGTGGTGACAAGAAACATTTGAAAGGAATACAATGATCATAAAGCCTGAATATATCCCAGATATATTTATGTGCATCTTATTTAATCAGATCGTGTGATGTAAACATGATTTAACAACTGTGTTTTAAATGTTATCCCGTCCCAAATTACTCTGGAAGAATCAGTCTACACGTTTTATCTTTATTTCACCGTTTTCACTGTAAAACTGCCTAACTCGTTCAAAAACTGTAGCACAGTCAAACGGGAACTGATCCTGTGAACTAAAGGTTCTGCGCTGGTGGCTTTCATGACTCTAAACGAGGGAAAATGTTTAGGTTCATCTATTTTTCCTCTAAATCAAATCCAGATAATTAGGCCAAATCAGGAGGATAGGAAATTGGATTGTATAGTTTGAATGGACCCAAGTGAAATGTATTCATCTGTTCCTCCATTTCCCAGAATGAACTCCTGACAGATGGATTTCCATGACAGTGATTAGGAGTAATCAGGCTTCCCAACCCCAGAAGAGCTGGATTACATAAACTGGGAGTGTTTGTGTGGAAAAGTCAGAGTATTAATGTTTGGGTTATTAACACCATGGTGAAGGGATGAAGGTTAACAAGTTGAAATGAAATGAAGGAATGGAAGTGGGTAAAGAAGGCAGTGAGGTGGTGGCGATGAAGAGGTCAGAGGTCAAAGGTCAGCCCCCCACAGATATCTCCTGTGCCGGAGAGGCAGTCATGACCCGGTCAGCAGAGGTTCAGGTGTCAGTGAGAGACGACTGACTGACAAGTTAGAGCGGGACACCTCCTGTGTTCCATCCCGATTGGACCTTTCATCCTTCTCTTCTCCCTATCCTTTTCACTCCTCCATGACCCATCCTTCCCTCCCATCAGCTGGTACGTTCTCCTCTCTCCTGGCCAACTCGACATCTTGGACTCCAGCCCTGTCATCCCCTCGTCCCTCCCCCGTCCCTCCCCTGTCCTTTCTCCACTCACCTTCTTCTTCACCCTTTAAACTAAACATTAGCGCCGGGTTTCACTCAGCGGGCCAGGCTGACTGGGACAGCTCTCCGTGGGAAAGCATTTGTCTTCACTTCACTGGGGCACACTTACAAACACACACACACAGTCTAAAATACACTCATACACTCACAAGCACACACACACACACACAGTCTAAAATACACTCATACACTCACAAGCACACACACACACACACACAGTCTAAAATACACTCATACACTCACAAACACACACACACACACACACACACACACACACGAACACACACACACACACACACACACACACACACACACACACACACACACACACACACACACACACACACACACACACACACACACACACACAGAGTCTAAAATACACTCACACACTCACAAACACCAACACACAGGCCCTCAAATAAAAACACACACATACAATCTAAAACACACTCACACACTCACAAGCACACACACACACAGTCTAAAATACACTCATACACTCACAAACACACACACACACACACACGAACACACACACACACACACACACACACACACACACACACACACACACACACACACACAGAGTCTAAAATACACTCACACACTCACAAACACACACACACACACTCACACACACACTCACACACACACACACACACACACACACACACACACACACACACACACACACACACACACACACACACACACACACACACACAGAGTCTAAAATACACTCACACACTCACAAACACCAACACACAGGCCCTCAAATAAAAACACACACATACAATCTAAAACACACTCACACACTCACAAGCACACACACACACAGTCTAAAATACACTCATACACTCACAAACACACACACACACACACACACACACACACACACACACACACACACACACACACACACACACACACACACACACACACACACACACACACACACACACACTCTATTATACACACATACACTCACACATGTCTGACTTTCTATGAGAACAATCCATTGTTTTGAATGTAGAGTTTGATTTTGCAGGAGAATTGAAGGGTTCTGCCTATTGTGTGTGTTTTGTGAACTATATATATATATATATATATATATATATATATATATATATATATATATATATATATATATATATATATATATGTATGTATACACATATTTACCTCATGTGGAGGGGCTCAAGATTCTTCATGTCTTCTGTCTGCTGTCATGAGTGGCAATGAGGACGTTATTCTGGCCGGTGGTGGTAAGAAAGGAGGTAAAGTTCCTGATGTACTGGTCCATCTGCATTCCAACCCTCACCTATGGTCACAACAAGGTCTGATCGGAATCAGGACTGAAAGATCTGAGCTGAAATGATCTTCTACACAGAAGCTGGGCTCAATATGGAGAAAATGATTGGCTCGCATTTGTTGTCATCAAGAAAAGAGCTGCTTGTGGCATAAATCCAAAATGTTTAAAGGAACACGATTCTCACAGCAAAGCATGGGGGTGGCAGCATTTTGGTGTGGTATTATGGAATGGTCTTTGTTGTGGATGTTTGATGAAATTAGAATTTTTTAAGGGGATTCGGTGTGTGGGAAATATACAGGTTCCAGTCACTCATCTTTTATCTAAAGAGATACCAATGAGCAGTTGGACCCTTTCTTCCTCCAAAAGTACCTGGTTATTATCAGAATAAATTACAATTTTGGAATGACAAGGATGTAGGATATGATGTAATGGAGGGTGGGATGGGGTCATGTGACACATTAGGAAAATAAAAATCCAATTTAAATGATTTATTGCAACACCAGTTCACAAGAAATATCATCTCGGGGTGCTTTTCCAGAAAAAAAACTGCTTATCAGATCACATGCAGTCAAATTCAGTCCATTTATTAGACAATAGTGTTGAATGCATTAAAAAGTTGCTCATAGAAAGAAATAGTGAAATAAAACAAATACATTCAGTGCGAATGTTGTCTAAATGTGGAGCTCCTGATGACAGCAGGCTGATAGTCTCCGTTGCTACTGTTCCATGTAAGTATCACTCCCCCTAGCCTTCTCACTTCACTTTGCATGGGAAAGAAATATATATTCATAACCATTTCACGTCTGCAGAGCAGACCCAAGCCTGAAGGCATAGACGAGCTTCTCATCACTCTGTTAATGTCTCATCACCGCAGTGACTGGCGCGCCTGAGGACAAGAGGCGTTCTGACACTGGCGCTTGCAGGTATGTACGCACGTACGCTCTGGCAGGTGCGGGCTTCACCGAGGGCTGCCAGTCGCTTCTTCTTTGTTGCTTTTCATTAACTTGTCTATTACAATCAAAGCCTGTCAGCAAAAGTGAATGACAAAAAAGATGAGGGGGAGATATTGGCAACTTTACGAAACAGATATGACTTACTTTGTGCGACTAAAATTAAACATATTTTTGTCTTTCAGATATCACGTTGTGTGCTTTGTAGCTGTTAGATATCCTTGGGCATTCCAGGTTTATCCGGGTACACCCGCTAAGGAGGAAAACAGGGGAATGAAAGCGTAGCGCTTTGGGCGGCATATGTTCTTCTGTCAGCTCATCAACTCACTGTTACAGTGAAGAGTGAATTTTGACTGAAAAGCAACAGTTTGAAAAAAAAGTACCAGAATATCTTCCAGCAGAAACACTCATGGATTCTAGTTTTTAGTGGGTGTGTCACTCCACCAAAGGTTAAAGCAAAGATATTCAAATCAGTGACTCTTTACACAACAGTCGCTCAATAAGGTCAACTGATGTCACAACGTTCAGGTTGGATGGAGGAATGTGTGTAAATACATGCATGTGTGTGTGTGTGTGTGTGTGTGTGTGTGTGTGTGGGTACTTTGTAGTCATTCTCTGCTTATTATTATTAGTTACCTGTGCAGGTTGCCCAAACACAGCCTCTTTTTTAGTCCTTGGATCCTTTTTCCATGCTAAGTCACATTTACTGAGATTAGGCACTGTGTAGCGCTAACAGACACACGCATTTGCACTGAGTTGAATGTAAAGTGCTGGCGTCTGACGGGGTGATCTGCCAGCCAATCGGCTGTATTGATTATTGGGTCTGAGGAGGCTGGTGGAGCGGCAGCAGTAATTAGGGCTTTTTGGTGTGGATTAGTTGAGAGAAAAGGTCACACACTCAACATCAGTGGCAGGACCACAGGCAGGGACAGGGAGGGGTGAACGGGTGATGTAGACTGTCCCCAAATGGGATGACCATGATTGACACACCATGTAGATTCATAGCCAGCAAAAGGATGATAGACAAATACAATTAAAGGCCCACGAAGGCATAAAGGGATGCATATAACCTGTCAAATATAAAGCCAGGGTTTCATACTGAGATTATATTGTATTAAAAACTCAAGGCCTTAAGATCAAATCTTAAACTCAATTTCCACACTCGACTACTTTCTTCTACAATCTGCTCTTTAACTGTATTATTTCCTGCTATTTCTGCTGTTAACTTAATTTTTTTCTCTAAGTGTTTTTCTCCCCAGAAGAAGCTACAATGAAGTTCTGCTGAGCTGTGGTGGCCTCATGGAGGGGGTCATCGGCTTGAACACTGTTGCTAACCACTTAATCATTCTCCCTCTCCTGATAATAACACTTTACTTTCCTTGACATTGAATGTGCTACTACTAGTTTACCAGTTTAATTATAGATTCACTACAATATATACAATAAAGTTTATCCCTCACCAGATAGAATGTTTACTAAGAAATCACAATGTAGCCATAGAAACGTTACTTGGTGTGTGTGTGTGTGTGTGTGTGTGTGTGTGTGTGTGTGTGTGTGTGTGTGTGTGTGTGTGTGTGTGTGTGTGTGTGTGTGTGTGTGTGTGTGTGTGTGTGTGTGTGTGTGTGTGTGTGTGTGTGTGTGTGTGTGTGTGTGTGTGTGTCTGCTCTGTCTTCTTGATCCCCAGTGAGTCATGGTGGATGGCTGCTTATACTGAGCCAGGATCTTCTGGAGGGTTCTTCCTGTTAAAAATGAGTTTTCCTCTCCACTGTCGCCGCATGCTTGCTTAGTATGAGAATTGCTGTAAAGTCACTGACACTAATCAGTGACTCAGTGCAATTTGCTGGGTTCCTTATGTAGGAAACTTTTTTTGATTGGCTTAATGAGCTCTATTGGAATGTTTATTATGTGAAGTGCCTTGAGACGACTCTTCTCGTAATTTGACGCTTTATAAATAAACTTGAATAGAATAGAATAGAATAGAATAGAATAGAATAGAATAGAATTGATTTGAATGGATGGATGGATGGATGGATGGATGGATGGACGGATGGATGATTGGATGTATAGATGGATGGACGCATGGACTGACGGATGGATGGATGGATGGATAGATTGATGGATGGATGGATGGACGGACGGAAGGACAGACAGATGGATGGATGGACGGATGGATGATTGGATGTATAGATATATGGACAGATGGACTGACGGATGGATGGATGGATGGATGGATGGATGGATGGATGGATGGATGGACGGATGATGAATAGATGATTAGATGGATGGATGGATGGAAGGACAGACGGGCGGATGAATGGATGGACGGGCGGGCGGCGAATGGACGGATGGATGGATAGGTCCTACCTCAAGTGGAGGAGTTTAAGTATCTCGGGGTCTTATTCACGAGTGAGGGTAGGAGGGATCGGGAGGTCGACAGGCGGATTGGTTCAGCATCTGCAGTGCTGCGGACGCTGAGCCGATCTGTCGTGGTGAAGAGGGAGCTGAGCCAAAAAACCAGGCTCTCGATTTACCGGTCGATCTACGTCCCAATCCTCACCTATGGTCATGAGCTTTGGGTAATGACCGAAAGAACGAGATCGCGGATACAAGCGGCCGAAATGAGTTTCCTCCACAGGGTGGTCGGGCTCAGCCTTAGAGATAGGGTGAGGAGCTCGGACATTCGGGAGGGACTGGAGTAGAACCGCTGCTCCTCCGGATTGAAAGGAGTCAGTTGAGGTGGTTTGGGCATGTGGTCAGGATGCCTCCTGGACGCCTCCCTGGGGAGGTTTTTCAGGCATGTCCTGCCGGCAGAAGGCCCCCGGGTCGACCCAGGACACGTTGGAGAGGTTACATCTCCAATCTGGTCCGGGAACGCCTTGGGGTCCTGCCGGAGGAGCTGGTGGAGGTGGCCGGGGAGAGGACTGTCTGGAGCTCCCTAGATGGGATGCTGCCCCTGCGACCCGGACCCGGATAAGCAGAGAAAGACGACGACGACAACGCTAATTTGCACTTTTACGCTGATGACACAATCATTTACTGTTTTGGAACATCCCCCACTAAAGCTGTTGAATTCTTACAGAAAGCTTTTAATGAGGTCCAACAAACACTTCTGCAGTTAAAATTGGTCCTCAGTGCTGACAAGACTAAGCTAATGTTGTTTTCAAACTCTAAAAAAGACATAGGTATGCCCTCAGTGACCAGTCTTGAGGGAAATATCATAGAGGTGGTCCACATATACAAGTACCTTGGTGTCTCAATGACTCCCTCTCCTTTAAGCCCCATATAGATAATTCTGTGAAGTAACTCAAACTCAGACTGGGTTTCTTTTTTCAAAATAAACTGTGTTTTTCTTTTGAGGCCAAAAAACGACTAGTTACTGCAACAGTTCTGTCTATTCTGGATTATGGAGACCTTTTGTATATGTCTTGGTAAGATTGATGTAGTTTACCATGCCTCACTGAGGTTTATTAATAACTGTAGACCACTGACCCATCTTTGTGAATTGTATTCTCAAGTGGGATGGCCTTCTCTGTCCACCAGGAGGTAGGGACATTGGTAAACCTATGTAGCGGTGGCATTTGATATTCTGAATAAATATACAATATTACCTTGCTTGATCTGTATTGTAAATATCAGGAAATTATAGGCCTTAATCAGAAGATTCTAAGATTCTTTGCTTTATTAAGCAATTATACAAACTTTGTTTTGATTCATGAAAGAGTCAGGTTTATAGTAAAAAATTATTTTTATTACAAGAAAAACACGACAAGTGAACTAAGCATTTACCGTGAATGGATGGGTCGAAAGGTGATATAGGCTATGTGTGAATGAGGTGCTGGTCAGAACTTCCGGATCTCAGAGAGCGGCGTCTCCGGATAAAAATGAATTTGGTTTGCAATAAACTATGAGTTTGATTGATATCAAAGCACACTGAGATGCAATCTCTCTGTGTTCTACTCACCCTTTGGATGACCCTCGTCAGGATCCGGAGGTCAGAAGAGGTCGGATGACCTCAGGGCTCCCAGGTCCAGACTGACCATAAGCACCGACTTTCTCCAGTCTTAAGAGATGTCACCAGGCATCACAGGATGGAATCAGCTTGCGTCTCAGAAATAACTCTTAAGGAGTGAACAATTCAGCTTTGTTCTGCAGGAAGTGTTTTTCATCAGCTTTGCAGGTGCACAAAAGGTTTCCCGACGTATAAAAATCTTGGATCTTTATGGAGTCTTGCAACAGGTGGCCAATCTGAGCTATTCTCCGGAACTCTCCAGTACTGACGAATCTCTCAGCAGGTTTTAGTTTTATAGAATTGATGTTATGATTTTAACAGCCAGTCAGAGGCTGACAGAAAGGAAGATGTTACCAAGGCAACTCTCAGAGACACGCCTTCTTTAATGTGCAAGTCCTGATCTGGGTAAAAGGTTTTAGCTATGTGTATGGGACTTTAACTTAGCTGTCCTTGTTATGGTGGATGTGCAAGTGTGTGGACCTTGTCATCAAAACATGGGGAACACATTGCAGTCTAGTAGATAAACATACTGCTTTCAATGAGCACAATTAATGAAGCATTTCATTTCATAATACTATAATTATCACCATTAATATTAAGCAAATGTTTATTTAATGATCATCTAGATTATAAGTCATAGAAGGAGTTCATATTGATTTATTAAAATCATTCTTGACATTAGCACTGATTTGAGCTGGATCTTCTGTCTTCTGCAACTGAGACCTTGAGGAAAGGAAGCTAATGTTATGATTTAGACTTGTGGAGTCTGAATCCCAGCTTGTGTGAAGGTAGACTTGTTTAAAGGGAACACATGCAGTGTTGTGTCTCCTCTCTGACCAGATGTTGAATAGATGGTGGACGGTCAGGCTGTACCTAAATTGACCATTGCTGGTCGCTACACCTACATTTATAAGGCCATGCTTGGATTACTACCTACATCTGTAACTCAGTCTCACAGAGAAGTGTAACTTCTCACAGTCTGCATGCAAATGATCAGTTGTTACTTTGTGTTCTGTTTGCTCACACCAAACTGGGCAAAAGGGCTTTTGTTCACTCTGCTCCTTCTGTATGGAGCAGGCTGCAGGAAAACTGGAAATTAAGCATCAGAGATTCAATGAAGAAAAACTACAAAGATGGCGATGGCTTAGGAATGGTGCTTTTTTGAATGGCTTTGGCATTAACTTTGGGCAATTTAAACTTGAACTTTTCTTTGAGAGGTACATAAGTCCTTTACTTTGAAAATTGATGAATTTGCTTCTTCTTCAAAGTTGTATGGCGACCGCCTCATTGACTGATTTTTGTCGCTATGGATACGGCACATTGTTCTTTGCTCCGATTGGTCCTGGCGCTGTCCATCTGTATGCAGAAACTGTTTAAAGACAACAACCAACTGGGTTATGTCTTTGCATCGTAGCCAGACTGTATATTTACATATTTAGGATGACTTACCAAGCTAGTCTGATGTGGCAAAGGTCTAGATGTACTGGGCTGCCTGCATTCCAACCCTAATCTCTGATTGTAAGATTTAGATCATGATTGGAAGAATTACACCCTGAACACATGCAGCTGAAATGAGCTGCCTCATAGGTAGCTGGGCTCAGCTGTAGCAATAATGTGAGGTGCTTTAACATTTAGGGAAAGCTTTGAGTAGAGCTGCTGCTCCTCCACATCAAAAACCATCTGTTGAGGTTCAAGAATATGACAACAATTTGCCCTGACTGCTTCCTTCTAGAGGTTTTCTGAGCCAAGGGCTAACGGCAGATCCACAACTCACTGAAGGGATTCTGTACTTGCTCTCATCTGGGAACACGATGGGATCTCCCAGGAGGAGCTGGAGAGCGCTGCTGTGAAGGATGTCAGTGCTTCTCTCATGGATCTGTTACCCCGTGACCTGAACTTGAATAAGGGGGAATAATGAATGTATCAGGAGTGTGGCAAAGAGTGTGCTTGGGCCCACACAATCAGATGACTTCCTTAAAAAAATTATGTGTAAATGTATTTTGTATTTGAGGGGTGACCATCATTCAATGAAACAGCACACATTTAACATTAACAGTTTTTCTGATTTATAGATATACATCTCTCTATATTTATTACATGTATATTTACATATCTGAGTTGTGCTAGACATGTTCTGTCTATCATTCTGATTGACAGGCCGACTTTTTATCCTATCACTATTATTCTTGAAATGATAATTGTTAAACTTTCAATGCCATCCAGATTTCAAATTTTAATTTAATTTTAAACGAACATTTAGACATTTAACATATAAACAATGCTGTTTAATTCATCCACCTAAAGTAGAAACATTTAAATCTGTGTCTCATCTTCCTTCTACTCCGGCATAAACGTGACCTGGTCACTGGCTGGTGATTTGCAGTTGTCTCTTGCATAATGCCTTTTAGTTATTCTGTGTAAAATAAAAAGCTCTCGCCCTCCTGTTACTGGAAGCAGAAGTTAGCGGGAGGAGTAAATGGGTGGAAAATAACAGGATTTGGAGTCTTGCTCATTGATATTAATCCGTGAACATCTAGTCTCTGACTGGCTAACGACAACATGACTCATTTGCTTCCTTCATTTGTTTTTCTTGGATATAAAAATGCAGTGTTGGTGATTTATCCCCTCAAATAACACAAGCCTGAAAGCCTGAATGTGTTCCTCCATGTTTTGTGGAGGTTGTTATTGCTAACGGTTAGCTTCTACTAGTACAGATGTACTCTGCTCTCTTGTTTCTGTGGTTGTAAGACAAGGTGGGTGTGGCCATAAATACTGATTCTCCTTGTGACATAGAAGGGACTGGTGTTTTCTTACCTGATCGTTTCCCTTCTAATGCAGGTGATAGGGCTTGGAGAAAATATTCATGTTCAGCATTCATGTGTTACTCAGACTCACCAATATTATTTTTTCAAAAAGAGGAAGCATTACACGGTTTCTCAGGGGACGAGACCTCTAAGGTCTTGCAACTTTAAATACTGTTTGAACGCTTTCTTACCTTTTTTATACCTTCTACTTGACAAAATCTGATAAATCAGGACAACTTGCATGAAAATTTCCAAACTGAACTATATGCTTTAATTCAAAGTAGGGATGAAAAAGTTAATGCATTGTTAACATTGCGTTAACATCTTTTTATGGATTTATCTGTTGACCACTGGCTCTGAACAACTTGTGCACACACACTGAGCTTCGAGCGCATCAACTTGATACAAGATGGAAAGTTATAAAGTTATTAAGACATTAAAAAAATCTTCCAAAGGTCCAGCTGCCTTTCATCAGGCTCCCTCATAGTCACAGAATCTAACGGTCACAGAAAATGGTACAACACCGAGTGTGATAGAAGCAATGAAACAACCATGAAGACATTACTTTGCTTCCAGGATTGTTTCACAGGTGGTAAAAACTGTTTTTGTTTTGACAAAACATTAATTTATCTACTGTCTAGTAAGCCAAAAGCATTTAAAGTAATATGGTAAAAAAAAAAGAAGAAAAACTGAAAAAAACATCTTCTACTCTACCTTTGAAGTTACAATGTGTAGTTTTTACCATTAATTTCTGGAAATATCCATCGAAATGCTGCTGAAAAGGAATCAAATGATGCCCAGTTGTTCAAAAATATTGGCAGCTTCGCAATATATAACAATTGGGTCTAAAATACATGGGAGTGGCTCTCAGACTGTGTCCAAATCCAGGGTTAGGATACTGGTGAGCAGGCATTTTGAGGTTGATGAGGTCACAGCACAGTGACAAAAACGGTCCGAATTTGAAGGATACTCATCCTTGCGTCCTCAAATGCGTCCTCATTCCATCCGAAAATTGAGAATGGGTCTGGTGTATCCTCACCAGCCAAGGCTAATCCAGGCTACTGTGTGCACCGTTGGACTTTCAATAGGAAGGAGAAACTGGGGAGCTGCAATGTTTTAAACGTAAAAATAGTCGTAGAAAACTACGCCTGTGTCCAAAGTCAGGGGTTGCATGCTCATGAGTACCCGCCCTGAGAGGTCTCAGGAGAACGTCTTCTTCCGTGACCGGTTAGACCGAATGTTAACAGCTGTGAATTTGGACAGTCTAGCCTTAAATACTACTTCGGCGGATGTCCTCCTGTCACCTAGCAACTGCTACTGCACTAAGAAGAAGCTGCAGAAATGGAGCTTATATTATGTTTCCTCTAATAACTTAAAATAAAGAGCAAATATTTTCAATTTCACAGGACTTCATGTCCGTAATGAGAGGACCAAACAACCTCAAATAAAAGATGGTTAAACTGAGTGAGATTACATCCTGTTAAATAACTTTCTAAAATGATAAATAAAGCTGCTGGAAAAGAGTGAACAACAATGCTTATACTGCACCTTTTTACTGTTTTTGGGATTAAATATAAATAAAAAATCATCACAAACTTGATATTATTACGTTACATAATTTTCCCGTAAAAGCCCATCACAAATGGAATAAAGATAGCCTGAAGCGCAACCTCCCGACACGGGGGAACAGATTTCAGGGAAACACCTGTCCTGCAGTGCATCTCGGGATTAGATATGAGGAGACTACACCGCACCAGTTCTCAAATTCAGGGGAAAGAAGAACGGATTTCAAGACCGCATTCTGGGCACTCCTTGAATTTGGACAGTCTTTGTTGCAGCGCTGTGACGTCACTGGTCTTAAAATCGGAACTCATGAACACACAACCCCTGAATATGGACACAGCCTTAAAAAGGCAGAAATCACCCAAAACGACCTTGTGTGTCCCATGGTTCTTCCTGTTTATGTTTCTTTAGTGAATTAAGCTTCTTGTCACCTGTTTTAGGAACAACACAGAAAATAAGCTTTTTTATTAAGCTTAGAGGTGAAGAGTGAACCTATTTACTCATGACCACTGCTGTGAAAAGTAGTTTTCCATTCAGGCACTACCCCGGTGGACATGATTTAAAGAACTAAAACATATGACATGTGTGAATAATATAATTCTTAACTTCTCACGTGGATACATTTAAAATATGTTTGTTGCCTTTTCATCACCTGTGATCTCTGATTTTCTCTGTTTTGGACTGCAGATGTTCAAGGTCAGGAGACTCACTGCCGCTGCTTTAACCTGGTCGTCCTCCTGGGAGAGGCCTTCCACTGTTATTTTCATGTTATTGTTACTTAGTTGTTTGGTATCTGAATACATTTATTTACCTTACCTGATCTTTCTTTTTATTATTAACAGATGTTTTTGAATATATTACATGAACAGAAAATGAAAAGATGGTAAGGGGACAAGATTATTTATTAGGGTTAGGGTGATCAAAACAAAGGTGGAACATTTATGTACATGTCAAGCAGGATTAACCTGAGTGACTCTTTTCCTAGATCACATGTGTCAGATACAAGGCCCGCAGGCCAGAAGTGGCCCGTGGAGCATTTTTATGTGGTCCGCGAGATAAATATAAAAAATATATTAAAACGGATCGATTTTACCGCAAAGACTACAACTGCCATGATGCTTTGCGGCGTTAGCGCGGAGCCGACGCACCCACTCCTTTGTGTTTTTTCCAGCGTCTGCTGCCGGTGTCTGCACAAGCCCCCACAACGGAGCTCTAAAATTGAGTCAAACCCAGAAGTACCAAAAATTGCAGTTCCACCCTCATCCACTGGGGCTGGTAACAGAAGCGAGCAAATCCTCATTGACTCCCATGTTAAAAATACCAATTTCACAGCAGATATAAACATGTTTACAGCCTGGAACCAGAACATGTTTTTTGTTGAAATGATCTAGTTTAAACTCATGACAACTCTGAGGGGGGTGAATTTTTTTCTCACTCTTCTGTTTAAGTGTAAAAGCCTAAAATTCTGTATAATTAATGAGCATCAGACCCACGTGACCGCCGCCTCAGACCCACGTGACCACAGAGCTAGCTCCGAGGAAAGGCCTCAGTAGAGCCTCGGTCTGGCCTGGAAACTGTTTCGGGATTTTGAGTCTCTCTGTTTGTGTATTCTGTTTTGGATATTATTTGTGCAATTGTTGGACAAAATGACTTGCTGTGGCATTAATTGCATTAATAGACAGTCCAAGGAGTCTACACTTCTTTTTTTTCGGTAAGTTAAATTATGTGTATGTATTTTAGGTCACTGCCGCCTTTAAACTAGCTGAGTTTAGCGAAGTAGCTAGCTAACTATGTAGCATGTACTGTTTAACCATGAAATTTAGATGTAAAATACGGTAAAATAATTAATAGGGCATATGTCGATGGGTAAAAGGGTAAAACCCAGTGCATTTAACATAAAAATGGGTTGAAATATGACGGAGCTCTTGGAGGGACACTTCTGTGTTCCATTTTTCCACCCGGTTCTCCCCGACGGTCAGCCCGGTGCATGTCTGACCGATGCAGCGCCTACTAGCTGCTGCGCGGCCTGACCGCTCGTGTAGCTCTCGGACGGGGCTGACCGCTCGTGGAGACCGCGGTCAAGTGAGCCGTCATTTGTGAACCGCGGTCAAGCCAGCCGCATCTTATCCGCCGCGTAAATTTCCTTGCGCATTTACACCAGTCTTTACGGTACCGCCTTCTCGCTGTATTTCCCGATAGAAAGACTTGATCCGCGCGCGCGTCACATTCAAAAATTCATTAAAAATCATCCTCAGTAGTTGATGTCCAACTTTCAAGACATTATGACTCTGGGACACCTACTGTACCTTACCGTGGCCCTGGGACATTTTTTAAAAATGCCAGAAGCTGTCAGAGCGGACTTCTTACCGGTGCTGGCCGGGGAACCCCTTGGGATTCCCCCGGAGGAGCTGGCCCAAGTGGCTGGGGAGAGGGAAGTCTGGGCCTCTCGACGCTACTGCCCCCGCAACCCGACTCCGGATAAGCGGATGAAAATGGATGGATGGACAAATAACAGATTTACATGTAAGTAGTTTAGAGTGCTGTGCTGTTTGAATGTATAAACTGAACGCCAAGAGAATCACTAGTTTGATTTTTTTTCCATGAATAAAATAAATATGTCAGGCTGGAGCGTCTCAGGGTCTGTCTGAGATCTGTCTCGGTGAGACAGATAATAGCAATCCAAAGTGCTTTTTATGTGTGATCTGACAATTGATCAACCATTGCTTAAAAATTAAATACAGCTTAGCCGGTTAATTGCTGTGATCATAAAACAGGTAAACGGCAGCACGCAGAAATCATGAGGAAACGTTTTACGTGACGTTTACTTGCTGCTATGAGTAATAAGATAGAAAAAGCCACGCTAAAATAAGTCTAGGAAGCCCACTAAGAATCGTAATAAAAGCATTTAAAATAAATACCATACACAGTTGAGGAAACGTTGGTTTAAGTACCTGATATGAAGCGGTCGCTGCATAAGTGAAATCCTTTACTCTCGGGATCCCACAGTTTCATTTTCGCCCGGTCACAAGTGCGTTTTATTACAATCATCCAACGTTTGCGGCGCTCCGGATCTTGGGGAATCCTGTAGATGGCTCATTCCTTATGTTGTCCGTGTCTGTTCTGCATCCTGGGGCACAACAGGAATCTACAATATTCCCCGTTTGATTGAGTTTTCTGACAATAACAAATAGTCCAGCTGCGGGCTTCTGCATGCCAAGATGGCACCGTTTCGATTTGAACTGTTGCATGCTGGGAGAAGTGACGTCAACTCCCGAAGCTCTATTAAGGATGATTTTTAATGACTTTTTGAAAATGACATAATTGTATTGACTGTATTGCATTAATTACAAGTTTGCTTTCATATCTGAGGATTTCTACAGTAAATCTATCTGAAATGTGGCACACAGGTACAGTAGGTGTCCCAGAGTAATAATGTGTTGAAAGTTGGACATCAACTACTCTGGATGATTTTAATGAATTTTTGAAAAATGCGGTACTGATAAGACTGGTGTAAAAAAGCAAGGAAATTTACGCGGCTGATAAGATGCGGCTGGCTTGACCGCGGCTCACAAATGACAGCTCACTTGACCGCGGTCTCGTGGAGCTCTCGGATGGGGCTGACCGCTTGTGGAGCTCTCGGACTCGTAGAGAGACCTGACCGCAGAAATACTGCAGCTCAATTCCCTACCTAAATGCAAAGTTTGAGACACGTGGTTCACTTAGGGCTGCACTGCCTTCGGGCTAATTTGTCAAGTTCACAAAATGTGGAACGGGATGTAAGTTTAGAATCAGCGGCAAATCGGAACATATCTCGAAGCCCTGGCCGACAAAACGGTCCACATGACTATTACTGTCAGGCTCGGAGAAAATTCGGGTTGGTTTTGTGTCAGTCGGTAATTCTGCAACAGTGACTCTAACTAACGCAGCACTAGTTGACAGACATCATTACAGCGTGAAATCCAGCACAGCGTGACCCGGTTCTTTAAGGAATTCTGTTCAGGAGGTCGCATATCAGGCCCTCCACATCATATGTGACTGACTTTTACATTATAATAACGATCACACACTAGGAATGTTATAAAGCGCCTATATCATCTGACTTTTTAAACTCCCAACAACAATGTGCTTCTTTTTTTTTTTCAGGCTAAATCTACCCAAGACATTGGCTGTCAGACAAATTTAGTAATCTGCAAGAATGCACTTGTCCAGCCTGACGTGAAGCCTTACCAGCGTAGCAAAGGTGAATTATTTTTAATAATCGTCTATGTAAACATTTTATTATCACCTTCTAGTTTTAATTTGTTTTGCAGATTATTGTTACACGTGATTTTATGCTCTTTTAAACATTTATAAATGTGCTGTTTCTTTGTTTTTTTATATAGCGACCCAGTTTAGAGCTCCCAGCTGCTGTGTGTCTTGTGACACAGGGACCATGATGGAAATTAATCTTCCAGAAAGTCTGGCTCATCATTTAGCCAGATTTCTAAGGTACAGGCCAATAATGTTTAGGTGTGTTTTGATAAGGTCTGTGCATCTCTCATTTCATGACGTAACTTTTCATATTTTAGTTCCTGGGTGCCTTCAATGTGCAGGGACTGTCCAAGCAGACATTCTGTCGACATCAGGCAAAGCTCTTAATTCCAACAGTGAGCTGGCAGTGGCAGCTAGAGCAAGCTGATTTCATCCAGGAGGCTACTGAATCTGGACCTGTGACTCTTGGTGGTGACATGCGAGCTGATTCACCAGGTGAATACTTTTAAATTTATTTATTTTATTCCTTTTCTGTCAAATGTAAATTAAGTAATAACTTGCATTTCTGAATAACACTCAGCCAAATATTGCAGCTACACCATGATGGATCTAAAAAAAAAAACAAAGTTATTGATATCCAACTCGTACAGGTACAACGTTACCTGATGATTCCAATACATTTCATGGTTAATTATTCACAGAACAATGGAGAATTATGTTTATTTTCAGAGCAATGAAGTTGGAAATAGTGTGCGAATGGAGAAGGGGGGATTTGTGCGAAGTCTGAGCACACTTTTGGAGAGGGGGGTCGATGTGCAGCAAGTTGTGACTGACTGCCACACAGGGGTGCAGAAGTATTTGTGGGAGGAAAAAAAGGAAATCAGTCACTACTTTGACCCCTGGCACATGGGAAAAGGTACTCTTTGGGGATGTATATAGTGAATATTACAGGATTTTTTTCCTATTTTAAATGTGGGTCTATTTGGCTCTCCATGAATTGGTAAGAAAATCGAAGAGCTGGGAAAGAGAAAGACGACCCAGGATGTGAGACTGGAAGCAAAGTGTGGTGAACCACCTCTACTGGTCAGCATCCCTCTTTATTCCAGATTGGCTCAGCATTTACATGCTAATGTGGCAATATGTCACAGAGTGGTAATGTTGTTCTTATGTTTAATGCTCTTATGTTATGTTTTATATGGCATGTTTTCTAATTGATTAGGTGCTTTCAGGTTGATTTTTAACTGTTGGGGTGTTTTTAGTGATTGCTGCAACATTGCATCCCATCTGTGTTAATCCTCCCCAATTACCCACACCTGGGAGCGGGGTGTGGACTGGACTGGCAAACAATGAACAGAGGCAGGGCGGGAGGTGACCGGGCGGAGGGTTTTGTTTATTTAAGGGAGTGGACATGGAGACGCGGAAACATGAGGGGAAAGGAAAATACCTGGCTGGAGCCAGACGGACACCGCGAGCTCTGCAAGGACTGGAAGGAGATCCACCGGCGGCACGGACAGCAGCAGCAACAGCAGAGAGAGAGATCCGCGGCCTGAGACGCCAGGGCACAGAGCGCAACATGGCAGGTGGGCAGAGCGTAAGTAATTGATCAGTGCCTGGCAGTGTTAGAGTTGCTCTCTCTCTGTGAGTGGTCTGGTGCCGGGGACCTATTTACTGCCGGAGTTGTTGTGTGCCACAGGGGCCGGGCCGAGGAGGAGGCGGATTGGATCCACCGTGTGGCGATCCTGTGGTTCCCAGACGACGACGGCCTTGGAGGTTCCTTGGTCGAGAGCTCAGCGGGGCCGGACTGGACCGCCTTGGGGCCCCTTGGGGCCCTGCGCACACTCGATTGAACGCTTTTTTTCCTTGGCGTCATCATCAGGGTTTTGTAATACATGTCCCTTTTTAATTTGCTTTGGCTGTTGCACTGCTTGCCTTGTTTTTTTATAACCTATTTTAATCCTTTTAATATTAGTGGCACCTTCCATTCCACCTGGATCGTGTCACAGATACATAACCCAAACCAATATTACAATAACATAAACTTTTACACAAAACGCTCCTCTTGATAGAGCAAATCTGTTCAGCACATTGTGACAGACAGACCACCTTTCTTCTGTCATGTTGCTGTACAGGACATTTTTAGAGTTTTTCTTAAAGATAAACAGTATTACATTTAAAGAGCAATAATTTCACATCATTTTCCCACACTTTCTGTATACCTGTATTTTGTTCTTTTTCAATAAAGAATGAGAAATTATTTAAGTTTATGGTTTTTTTTAGCAAACAAATCTGTAAAAAATATCTACAAAGCTAATATTTACATAACAAGTATGATGTGGCTTTGCAATACAGCACTCTGTTTATTTTAGTAAGATTTTTAAACCAAGTAAAGTTAGTAAAGAACACATTTCTATTGGCTGCTAAGAAACTGTTGTACTTAAAACAGGCCTGTTGTAGAAACAACTTGGCATAAATGATTCTTCCGTCCTTTTTGTCTTAACCAAAGAAATTCCAGTAATTGAGCCAAAACATTTATTTTTTTACATCACATTTTGTAAAATAACAGGACACAAGTGTCAGGACATTTTAAAAATACTTAAAATAATAAAAGGGGCCCAGAGAGCTGCAGAGTGAGTAGAACATTGGGTTGTGAAGGAAGAACAGTTCTCAACAGTGTGATATGAGGGTGTAGAAGGTGAAGCCGGTGCAGGTCCTTCATGTTCACCAGATTCACACTGCTGACCACCCCCATGTCATTGCTGCCACAGTGGATGAGAAGGACATCAGGAGCTGCTCTTCCATGCATGGAGTTGAAAAAGAAGGGGAGAAGATAAAATTATATTTTTATTTTGTTGTTGGCCCGTGAGAAAAGATTTAACCTACAGTAAACAGGAAGTGGAAAGGCTGCAGATAGATGAATAGAATAGAAAATCCCTTTATTGTTCCTCAGTGGGGAAAGCTAGATGTTACAACAGCAATGACACGTATTACAGGAGAAAAAAGGGAGAATAAAAAATAAGAAAAAGGAATAAACAACAAGAAAACATAAATCCTGAATAGATTTTAAAAATGCTGAATATACCACAAGTAATGAATACCACTGATGCGTTTTATTTAACATTGACTTGCTCGTGTGTAACTTGGTTATTCCATCAGTGTTAATGCAAAAATAAGTTTGTTTCCAAATTAAAAGGTTCAAAATTGCATATATGTTGATAAAGAAATTTGCCGTCACTTTTTAAAAAAATATCAAGTTTGGCCCGCAACTTCGTCCCAGATTTTAATTTCGGCCCGGTGTGAATTTGAGTTTGACACCCCTGTCCTAGATCATTTATTTAAACTGAGTGAGAAGAACGTCTTTGGCAGTGTAGCTGGATCTGCTGCAGAAGGATCCCAGACGTGGCAACCGAGACCTGTGGCTTTCCACTTCATCGTCCATCTACAGGGACTGCTGGGCTGGCTCAATCGATGGCTGTTACATATCTAAGACATATTCAGAAATATGCCACAAGGGCACTGTTTATAGACTGACTCTGTGACTCTTTACCATCAATAACAACAATGTGTTTTTAATAGAGACTCCTACATACATGACTTACCTGTCAACAGTAGTCATGGGTTGGACAGAGCACCGCTGACCACCTCCATACCAGCCTCTCATCATCTGCAACATGGTCCTCAGGCTCATCCACCGGGGCCACAAGGTCACCAGCATCGAGTCATATGTGCAGAATGGTGCATGTTGACATGTATTAGCAAAAAAAAAAAAATGTATTATTAAATTTAAAACACACACACACACACATGTAACTCACGTCATATTGGTTCTGTTTAAATAAAAGCGTAGAATAATAAAAATGATTTACATTTTAGAAAAGAACTAAGCATTATTAGGCTTAAGTTGAATTAACAAACGCACATTGAAAACATCTCAGTGATTTTTTTATTTAATTAAAAAGTTTGTTTTTATATGTTTACATTCACTTTATGCTCATTAAGTATTTAAAAACCCAATTATCATCAGAACATGCTATAGTGTATCCAACAATTAAATTACATTTGTTTTTATTCATCCTGTTAACACTCTATATGTTTACATTTAACCACCTGTAGCTTAAAACATACATGAAACTATCTAAAGTTAACATGTAAGTCCTGAAGACTTGTAGACTAAAGGAAATTACTTCACCTGGACACGGTTTTCTCTCAGCCTTAATGTGCCAAAGACAATCTAAAAGAGTTATAAAGATTTTTACCAGGGCGTGCCAACTTAGGTACCTCACAGTTCAAGGTGATTTCGATTAGGGCTCTAACGATTTGATTACTAAAGATTTTCACGATTGTTGATGGATTTTTCTACCCTATGGTGACCTTGACCTCGACTCAGAGTTGCAGCCAGTCTGATTATTGAAGTCACCAAGCATAATTAGGATTACTATTGAGTAATGTTAATGACATTTCCACACACAAGGCCAGTTGTTGCTATTCACTTACTTTGTTTTATGCTAAGCTAAAGCTAAAGGAGTACTGCTGGATCAGGAGAATGACTGGGCCCACTTATCTAACTATGGGAAACAGGGCAACAGACAAACTTTTACTTTGGGGTGGAATATCCCTATAAGTCTTTAGTTCCTACGTTACTCGTTTAGCATCAGCTCTTACTGACAGAATATGCCTTGTAGTAAAATACCCCTCCTCCTCTTCATCATCATGTTTGTTTCCTTCCAGTTCTTCACCTGTTGCATCATAAAAATGGTCTCACCATGCTTTCTTATCCAGGTCCTGGCAAGCTCTGAACACCAAATGGATTAAATGGGAACTTTGCAATAAAAAGTGGTGTTTGCTGAAGGTGAACTCACAGCAGCACCTGGTCCTAGTGGTTTGGAGGATTTTGTTTCCAAAAAACTTTCAGCTGAACGTCTTTCACCTCATCTCAGATTGATCAATGAGCTGAGTTCCACCTTGTTTCTGCTGATCTAATCTTTGGTTTGAGAGATAATATCTAAACTCTTCAGGAATTTGGTCAAAATAGTAGAACTCGTGTAGACGTTTATACTTTTATGCAGAATCAAGATTAAGAATGTGTCAGTTAGCATTTTTGGTTGTGAAACGCCTTTTCTTCTTCGCATTTTCAGACTAGCAAGTTAACCTCTCAGTGGCGTGTCTGAGTGTGAGGGCATGACCCCTTCCACACTGTGAGCTGGACAAACAGGACCGGGAGCTGCAACAAGGCATGGAATGTTTCTTTTGCCTTTGTTCTGCTACACCTTTTATTGTGGAACATCTCGAAAAGGCCTTACTCTGCACTTACCAGTTGAAAGTCAAAAATAAGGGCAAAAGTGAGTCAGAATGTCTATAAGAAGCGTACTGTGGCAGTAAAAAAGTGTAACAGCTCAGGCTAAGTCTGCCTTTCTGTCCTCCACATGATTGATCTTTATACAAGTTGCAAAAATGGTATTTATTTTAGGAGCTGCTACGTGTTATCGTCATTATTCGTGGGTCCCAGACGATACATTTTCCCTCTGTGTCTGGTTCAATAGTTTCTTTTAGAGAAGTAAACAGCAAAAAGGATGATTAAGAGGGTGTCTGCCTCTGCATTTATTGGGTGTCGGCTCCCCTTCATCTGCTGCTCAGCAGCTCAGTGTGAGACAGCAGCAACAGTAGCAGGATGGAGCTGGCTGGTTTTGTGCAAAGCTGCAGCACCTCTAGTGGTGGAAACGCAGAAGAGACAGGAGGAGACAACTTCTGAGCTCATGGTAGAGTTTCTGCATGCTGTGCATGTGGAAGAACAATGTGTTTCGAGTTCATGTCAATGGAGGCGGGGATACAGAAGGGTACGTAACTCTGTGTGTGTGTGTGTGTGTGTGTGTGTGTGTGTGTGTGTGTGTGTGTGTGTGTGTGTGTGTGTGCATCACTGGAGAAAAGAGGCTGCAAACCTGTGTTTTCAGTGGCACATCCGGGCTCAGGCTGTGTTCATTTGACCCTTTTTATGTATGAAACAGTGTGCATGATTTGTAAATGTCAGGGGAAATGGCATGCCGACACAGGTTCTGGAGAAGTGTTGTGTTGTGTGACAATACAGGACATACATAACCAGAAACAAACAACGTGAGGGCCAAACAAACAACCCTACAGCAGACTGCCTGTGCCTTTCATCAGCAAAGGTGGCGGTTAGAGTGTCTGCATTTTGCTGCTGCAGGTGAATTTATGACCAGAAGAACCATAAATAACCATTTAGAGCCACTGAGAATTACAATTTCTGACAAAAAATGTGATTCAGTATTCAAAACTGGTTTCCCAGGATCTAAACGTGTCGGGCAGCAGACCGTGACCCGGGCATATAGAGACAACTGAAGGGAGGGATAGTCTTCCTGCAATAACGAGTTCACCAGAGGGTCAAAAGTGTCATCACATACATCACAGCCGTAGCAGAACGGCACACACACACACACACAGTTTCCATGGTGATCTGCCATTTTTTCCTCCCGCTGTGCAAAGCCAAAGATTAGTGGGTGGGTGCCAACACACGGGAAAATCATAAAAGGAAAGATGGCGAGCGGAGGCTTCTGAAGGGGTGAAGTCAGTCTGTTTATTTGGGCGAGGCGGACACCCCCAATAGATGTGTGTCTTCCTTGTTTGATCTGACTATCTGTGGTCTCAGCTGTGCTCCACGGGAACAATAGCTGACTTAGTGTGGCAGGAGCTGCGTAGCATGATGAAGCAGGCAAAAGGAAGGTGTCAGAAGCTCCATTGAGCATAAACAGGTCGGTGGTGGATGGGCTGCACCGTTGGGTTTGGGGACCATAAGTCTGGCGATTAAACATGCATGTGGAGAATCCTTCATCACGGGACGAAACAAAGCGACCCTGCCCTTCTCACGTGTTCCAACATTGCCGTGGAAAAAGCCTGTTTCCTTGGCAACCAAACGGGCTCTCTTTGTCACAGGAATGGGGAAGGAGGAGGAAGGGAGCAAAGGCATGACGCTCCTCTCTCTGCTGACCTCCAGCTAACCTTTGGGTTAACATACCATATTGGGTCCCTGGTTTCCAGCAGTGATGTATTGTTTTTAAATCAACAAAAAATATTTTCATTGTTAAGGGTAAAAAAGATCTAAAAGATACGTGCTTAAATTTAGCCTTATCAATGTGTTTATCTGTGAAAAGATTTGATTCAGCGGGAAGACTTATTAGTGAATTATTGAGATTTGCAGATGCTGTCACACTGCCATGTTGGGGTACCACTGCTTTACTTGTACTGCCCCCAGTGGTGAAGCGCGGCGTCCATGATGGTGAGGCAGAAAGGCGAGAAAAGGGGCAGAGGGAAGAGAAATGACTCAAAGCGGGAAATGGAGGATACAGTTTCCAAAGCATGGTGGTGAGAAAAAGACAAAGGGAGGAAGGGACGCTGCTTTCATGTGGACCCTCGGTTGGTGGTGCAGAAACCGGCTGGTGCTGTAGCGTTAACGTCGCGTTTCCCTAATGGGCTTAGTGACATATGGAGCACAGATTGCAGCAGAAGTCGGTTTACTCTGAAACCGCTGCCGCCTCCCTCAGGGCGTCGTCGGCAGAACATCATAATGGGTACACGGCATGTCTGCTCCACTTTTAAAGATTTCTTTGGAGTTTAAAGTTCCTTTAATCATATTTTTAAAATAAATCTCAACAAGTGTGTTTCTTCTGAGTCCCAGAATTACACGAATGAATAAAATTCCTGACTGATTCTTATCTCAGACATGATGGTTGTGTCCTTACCTTAACTCTCGTCACTGGCCTCATGTAACATCAGCGCGAGCATCTCCTGGAGGCTTATCGCCCGCCATTTTGTTTCACTCACGTAAATCTCTCAGATTCTTCAGCTACACCCTTCTCACTTGTCGTCTGGCCGTCATCTTCCCCCAGATTGTTACCGATGGTATCAGCGTGCTTTTGGTTTAACGGCTGAGGAAATAGGAGCTAATGGGCTTTCAAACACTTCATCGTGAGTGCGAGCTGTCAGGAGGGGAAAGATAGAATCAGATTTGATTAGAGGGGACAGAAGCAAATAAAACGTATTTCAAAACTGAAAGAAGTTTGTTTATCAGCTTGTGCGAGTGAGGAAGGAAAATAGAAACTCTATTGGGTATTTATACTGTATATTTTTCCCATCCTTATTAGATGCCGCTGGATAATTTTTTGACCCTGCTACTGTTCTCTTTTTTAATTTCCATTTCCTGTATGTTTTCCTCCCCAGCGGAGCAGAGAGCAACACTGCCTCTTTTGGCAAAATGAGGTAAATGTGTTCATCTCTGGCAGATGAATGATGTCAAAGAGACATATTTATATTCATTTAGGACTGAGGAGGAGGAGAACCCATCTGTAACGGATGTGAAAGGAACCGCTACATGCAAACGTGCGCTGTGAGGTGTGTGTGTGTATGTGGGAGCGTGCACGCTTGTGCGTGTTCGAGCATGTGTTCCAAGGTATCCATCGTTTGTGATAAATGAATCGTGCTTTTGTGTGGGATGATTCTGTGTGTGTGTGTGTGTGCGTGCGTGTGTGTGTGTGTGTGTGTGTGTGTGTGTGTGTGTGTGTGTGTGTGTGTGTGTGCGTGTGTGCGTGCGTTCAGGCGAGGTCATTCCCCGGTCACTCGTTCAGGCTGTGTGATGAATGAAGAGGAGAGGTGCCTGCGAAGCCGGAGAGATTTGGGAGAAACATTGTTCCAACGGGTTAAAAATGGTCTTATTTTGAGCCAGAGGCTGAGGGAGTGTAAAAAAAATAAAAAATAAAAGACGGCAAATGTAAGTGGATGTTCATCATATCGAGGGTTTAATATCAATCTTACCAGCCTCACAAACTAAGAGAATATCAATACTAGCTAATTTACTGAGCAGGATTGCTAAATGAGAGGTTTTACATGCAGATAGTGGCCCAAAATGTACCTTATCATTGTTTTTCCTGCAGGAAAATGAAGTAGTGGAAGTGGATGAGCTTGGGTTGCATGGAAGGCCAAAGGCGTGAAAGACATCTGCCTCAATTAGGAAGTATCAGGTTGCAATAGACAGGAAGTATGTAGGCCAGACAGGAAGGACTTTCCACTGTGGAGACTTACTGAAAGCAGCCATCATTGTCTGTCAGCACAGCCTAAAAAATAGAAGGTGCTTGAATGCCCAGGTGGCTTCAGTCAGTTTTAATGGCTGAAACCCTTTAAAAATAACTAAAATGATGCAAGCCTCAACAATAAAAAGCAAAATGTTGAGCTTCAACACGAGCACTTTCCTGCTTATTAAGGGATGGGGATGAGGAGATGAAGATGGAGGAGTGGATATGAAGCCTGTGAGAAGCTGTTTGGGTCCGTAGATGACAGAGGTCAGCTCCTTTCTGCCGTGGGATCACCTGAGCATGTCTGTTTTCATGAGAATATGTGCTTAGGAGAGTGTGGTCCTGCAAAAGTGCATCGTGGGATCAATGTCCACACACCTTGTCCTAAATTATTCATACTGTCAGCTACCCTGTCCACCATCGCCGTGGAAACCGCTGACCAAGAGTTTTACCCCAATCCCCACGGATTCACCTCTTCATCCTATCTTCAGCACCTCACTTCCTCCTCCCGCTCCCTCGCTCATTATCTCCTCCCTGATTCGTTCATTTACAGCCTCTCCTACTTCCAGTCCTTCTCAGTTCTCCAATCTTTTCATCTGTCTTTCTTCTACTCCCATTATTCAGTATATCTGTCTTCCTCATTAGTCCCGAACTCCCCCTGACTCACCTTCTATTTTTTCCCTTTCTCTCCCAGTCTTCCTCCGTGCCGCCGTGTTGCTGACTAAGACTCTAATGTGTTGGCGTTGTACGATGTTTATGTTTGTGTCTTTGAAGTCTGCCCCGCTGGCCTTTGGAAGACAGCCATAATCCTAGCGAGCCGCCAGAGGTTGTTCCGGGTGCCGCGTGCGTCTGTTCGTCCTCATGCATGTGTGAATATGTGCGTGCACACGATAAACTCTTGAGTGCAGTGTGTGCGTGCAGGCATGTGAGTGTGAGTCAGTAACTGTGACATGGCTCATACATCACGGCCAGAGCCCGTTTGATTACAAGCGGAGGGGCCCAGTGATTAATCGTAGGATTCAGCTTCCTGGCCCGAGATGTGACACCCGGTCACAGAGCATCTGTACTGGCACCCCCCTCCTTCCCCTCTCGTCCAGCACCAATACACCCCTATACCTCCTACGTGTCTTTACACTCACAAATACCCCCTGCCTTCATCTCACTTTCACCCCTATTCCTTTCTCCTTCGACACAGACCTTACCTTCCTCCTCTTATCTCACTGCCTCCTGTTTTCTCCTACCCTTACACCCCATTATATTCTGCCTCTCGACCTTTTCCTCCTCTCCACCAAACATCTTTACCATTTTGCACTTTCCACCTCTGAACTTTCTCATCATGCTCCTCTCTACTAACCCTTCCTTTTCAAGCCAGTCGGCTCAACCCACCGCTACACTCTTCACCTAATTTGATTTCCTCACTAAATGCATCACCGCATGTCCATGAGAGCATAAGCTTAAACACACACACACACACACACACACACACACACACACACACACACACACACACACACACACACACACACACACACACACACACACACACACACACACACACACACACACACACACACACGCTTTTAAATTCCCAATAGTCCAGAGGTCACCATGTCCTTATAGACACAAACAGACTCAAGCTACTGACCAGAGCTTTATTTCCTGTAAATGACACGTAAAGTGTTCAAATCTCCAGTGAAAAAACCCTTTGGGTTTCTTCAGCAGGAGTTTAAGTGGATGTGATGTTTCTAAATAGAAAAAAAGAAGACTAAGTAGTTTTAGCGCTACCCCCACTGCTTTCACAGGGAGTAGCCTAAATGTTGGTTTATGCTTGACGCGTTCGCGAGGTCCGCACGGCTCCGCGCGGAAAAGTTGCGTCATTTTGCGTCATTTTAACAACCACGCCCCTCCACCGCGCCTCCGCACGGCCCAGAATTTCCGCAACGTGCACCTCGGAAAATTTCTAACCACGCGGACGGACGGACGGATGCGGAAAAACATAGCGGACCGGCAAGAACTAGTATGGCGGAGGTTCGTAAATACAGACATTTGTATGATTCAGCTCTCAGAGATCACCGTGATCAACATGTTGTAAATAATTCTTGGAGAGAAATAGCTCGCACTGTCGGAAAAGACGAGGACGCTGTTAAAAATGCTGAAATGCCATGTTGTAAACAGTCATTTTTACTTCTACTATGGTGTAGTGTTGGGTGCATGCCGTAGAGTTCCATGCTGCCCCCTACAGTTTGGGAGAATATTGTCTCACCGCAGAGACGAGCCGCACGAACCATAAACGCTGCGAGTTGTGAAGCGCGTTCCATCCACGAGCCGCATCACCAAGCGGAAAGTGAATGCGTCAAGCATAAACCAAGCTTAAGTGAAACAGGAACCTATTATTATAAAAGTGGTTTTAATTAGGGATGTGCATTGGTGAAATTCTGGCAATTCGATATGTATCACGATACGGGGAGACGATACAATACATCACAGTATATTGCGATACATTCAGCCGGATGATATTAGCGACTCATAAGACTGAATTAATTGTAAGAAAATTCAATAAACCGTCCAAACTGATACGTAATGTTTAACATGAGGTATCTGAACCATAATAGAGGGATTTATTTTTCAGTGGTGGAAACAAGTCCCACTGCACACTTCTGCCAACTAGTGGTCGACATTTGAATTGCACCAACAGAAAAGAAAATCTTTGCATGTAAATTCTTCCAATTTCCATTGAATCCACTGATTCCAATCAGTACATACGTTTCAGGGTAGTTTTACACCATATTGTCATGACTGTCACTAGTTTAAAAAAACAGTACAGTAAATGTTACCTGTGGAGCAGAAAGCTTGCGACCTCGGCGTGACCCCCAGATGTTCTTCAGTTAATTTCATCTAGAGAATGCAATGCTGATTGTAATTTTCTGGTGCTGTAACTTCCAGAGTTGCTTGGGGTCCTGCGTCTGCCGATGATGTATGGCAAAACCACTTGACCTAAATATATTGCAATTGCTTTTCGATTATGTTCTTTCACATAGGTTTTGGATACAATTTTCAGTTTTGTTACTAAATTAATGTTTTTTTACTGCCTAAATGTTTTCATTATAACTGTAATTTGTTAAAAAAACACACCATATTGTCTTCGTTTGTGTATGTGTGTGTAACTACATAAAGCCAACATGAGACTGCCAGAAAGCAAAGCACTCCTTATATGTGAAAAAATTTAAATGTATTTACATAATTAACAACACTTTGCATTTATATAAATGTGGAATTATTCTGTATATTTCATGATTTCCAATTGTTCCCAACAGAGCACTTCACTCTCAGACTGCAATTTTTATTTTTTTTTATTTTTTGTGGTTCCTAGAATATCTAAAAATAGAATAGGAGACAAATATTTTAGCTATCAGGCTCATTTTTTGAGGAACCAGTTCCCAGCTTTGGTCCATGAGGTAATAATAATAACGCATTGAACTTATATAGCGCTTTTCTAGACACCAAAGACGCTTTCACACACTCTCACATTCACACACTGCTAGTGATGGTAAGCTACTTGTAGCCACAGCCGCCCTGGGGAGGTCTGACAGAGGCGAGGCTGCCATTTGGCGCCGTTGGCCCCTCTGACCACCACTAACACAGGAAAGTTGGGTGAAGTGTCTTGCCCAAGGACACAACAGCAGGATTCCCCTGGTGGGAGCTGGAATCGAACCCATGACCCTCCGATCATGAGGCAACCCGCTCTACCACCTGAGCTACTGCTTCCCCCAAGGTAGACACCTTGTCTGCTTTTAAGACTAGGCTTAAAACATTTTATTTTGATAGGGCCTATGGTTAAAATCTGATGTTAGCCCAGATCTGGACAAGTCGGGGAGTAGAGGGAGGTGGAGAATACAGTCGGTAAAGACGGCTCTCCCTTGCCCTGCCTCCAACATGCCTCCATCTAAAAGGCTAGGTTATCCAGAGTTATGCTGCTATAGGCTTAGACTGCTGGAGGACAGACTGACCATACTACTTTTTTCAACCACTTCTCTCTAATTGCATTATTTCCTGCTATTTGGGCTGTTAACTTCAGTGTTTTTCCCCCCAGAATAAGCCACAATGGTGTTCTGCTGAGCTGTGGTAGCCTCACGGAGGGGGCCATTGGCTTGAATACTGTTGCTAACCACTTAACATTCTCCCTCTCCTGATAATATTTTACTTTCTTTAACATAGAACGTGCTACTAGCGGATGGCAGCTTTAGATCCCCCTCCTCAGAGATTATGGGAATCTTTGGTTGTGTGGCTGGACGGGCCCTAACTGTTGCCTGTGCTTATGCACCAAACTACAGTTCAGACTACCCTGCCTTTTTGGAGTCCTTGGAGTGTGTGCTGGAAAGCACTCCTTCTGGTGACTCCCTCGTTCTGCTGGGGGACTTTAATGCTCACGTGGGCAATGACAGTGAGACCTGGAAGGCTGTGATAGGGAGGAATGCCCCCCCCCCATCTGAATCCGAGTGGTGTTTTGTTACTCGACTTCTGTGCTCATCATGGATTGTCCATAATGAACACCATGTTCCGACATAAAGGTGTCCATATGTGCTCTTGGCACCAGGATACCTTAGGCCGCAGATCGATGATCGACTTTGTTGTCTCATCAAATCTGCGGCCACATGCTTTGGACACTTGGGTAAAGAGAGGGGGCGGAGCTGTCAACTGACCACTACCTGGTGGCAAGGTGGCTCCAATGGTGGGAGAGGATGCTGGTCAGACCTGACAGGCCTAATCAGGGTCTGCTGGGAACATCTGGCGGAGTCTGCACCCTAAGTATTTTTAGACCCAAATTTATAGTTATATGTTACGAATGGCCTGTATTTGATATAGCGCCTTCTAGAGTCCTGGAACCCCTCAAGGCGCTTTACAACACAATCATTCACCCATTCACACACACATTAACAGGAAGATGAAGAAGAAGATAGGAATCACAAAATATTTTAAAAAATACATGAAAATTTAACTAAACAATCTTGTACATAAAACTGACTGCACATGATATGTATGATGTCACGATTTAATGTGGTAGGATGTTTTAGGACCCAAAAATGCAGAAAACCAGATGAACGAGGCAGGAGGTGGATGATGAAAATAAAATCCTTTATTAGGAGTAGTCCAAGAAGCAGGGAGCCCAAACCAAAAAATCCAAAAATCTAAACTGAGTAATCAAAAACCTTCAGAGAACTAGAAACACTGGAAAACACTGGAATCACTAGAAGCTAGGAACAGGAACGAGACGAGGCTGACAAGAACAACAAGCAAACATTAATGGACCGACCAGAACACAGAGACAAGGAGGGCTTATATAGACAGGGAGGAGCAATTAGGGAAACAGGAAGCAGGTGTGTGGAGTGAGGCTGGAGGGAAGGCAGGTGACAACAATTATCTGGATGGGGAAGAGAACCAGTGGAGGGCAGATAAACCTAACACTATGTAAAACACAAAACTAAACCTAAAGACTAAGGGAAGAACTCACACAAACACATACACATACTGAGACACACAAACTATGAACTGGGGAACAAGAGGCTGTGGCTATAACTTAAGACACACAACAGAGATGCAGACAAAGGACACATGAGGGCGCTAAGAGAACACAAAAGGGAATCCAGAGAGGGATGGAGAAACATTAGGAGACACATGGGGAAAGACGCAGACAAAGGACACATGAGGGCGCCATGAAACACAAAAGGAGAACCTGGAGTGGGAACTGGAGGGCTAGGGAACAAAGGGACACAGAACATGACATATGATCCGTCTTTAAGTGAAGTTAAAACTGTTATCTCACATTTTCACCATTCAGTAGTTTAGATGAGCCCCCTCCCATTAAGTACATGTGCAGTTTGCAAATGTCGGTGAATATTACGCAGGTTTTTGGAACAGCTTTGTTGCTGGAAGTGCTCATGGAGCTGGTACCGGGTTCAAGTTGCATGTGTGTGCGTGTGTGTGTGTGTGAGAGAGAGAGAGAGAGAGAGAGAGAGAGAGAGAGAGAGAGAGAGAGAGAGAGAGAGAGAGGGAGAGAGAGAGAGAGAAAGAGAGTCTTAGTCTTTACTAAGAAATTACAATATTACTATAGACACATTACTTTGTCGTGTGTGTGTGTGTGTGTGTGTGTGTGTGTGTGTGTGTGTGCGTGCGTGCGTGCGTGCGTGCGTGCGTGCGCCTGCTCTGTCTTCTCGATCCCCAGTGAGTCGTGGTGGATGGCTGCTTGTACAGAGCCAGGATTCTCTGGAGGTTTCTTCCTGTTAAAAGGGAGTTTTCCTCTCCACTGTCGCTTTATGCTTGCTTAGTATGAGGATTGCTGTAAAGTCACTGACACCAGTCAGTGACTTGATGCAATTTGCTGGGTTCCTTATATAGGAAACTTTATTTCTGATTGGCTTAATGAACTGACCTGAATTGGAATGTTTATTATGTGAAGGGCCTTGAGACGACTCTTGTCGTGATTTAGCGCTATATAAATAAAATTGAATTGAATTGAATTGTGTGTGCGTGACATCAAGTTTAGCCTTGTAATTTCATTTAACTTACATTTTACTCCCTCCTTATGTGAGCTGTCTTTAGTGAGCGCTAGGTCACTTTCATTGTTGTAACAAAACATTAGTCGCCTAAGACGTATATCTTGAGCGGGCCATTACGTGCATCTTTGTAGACAGGACTCATGGTTTTAATGGTGGTGGTTTTTTCCCCAATGCAGAAGTAATTTGTCAGAATGTCAACAGAAAATTCAGGTTTCAGAACTAAGACCAGACCAGCTTCAGGAGTAGAAATGCCTGATGACCCATTAAGGCTACTTTCTCCTAGATGTAGGAAACATCTTTACATGGGCCAAATTTTAGCTGAGGCAGGAAAATGCATGAATGCAGCCAAAAATGTTTGGGTGTGTCTCATGAGGAGATGACAATATCACATGGAAAAAGCTACAAAAGGTGGATCTATCATGATCTGGAACCTTTGGAGTTGGTTTGAAATATGTTTTTTCTGGGTAAAAATCAGAGGACTAAATCTTAAACATTTGGAGAAATCATTGATTTGTAAAGACATTAAATGTCTTATAATTGTTTCAAATAAATATGTTATCTGATTCCACTGGTGCATGACTGCCAAACAAAAACAAAAACACACTGACATCATTCATTATTATAAAACTTTAAAAGCAGCTTCAGCTGTCACCATGTGGGATTTCTCTAATTATAAATTGCTAAAAAACTTGAAAATACTACTCATCACCTCTCACTCAGGGCAGTAGGAAAGGTACAACATGACTGTTCATACAAAAAATAACTGGCTAGTTAAACAGGCTGTAAATATATTATTATTATTATTATTACTATTACTATTATTATTACTATCCTTGTTATTGTGAGGATTGAACAATTTTTTTATTGTAATGGAAATCTCAAATTATATGAAAACAGTCGCATTCCTCAAATCTTAACCAGACGGAAAGATTAAAAAATCAGCAAAACAAATACATTATTTAAATTCAATTAAAATAAATCTGACACAATATAGATAAGAAGATTGAGTGTGAGGAAACAAGAGAAGTAGGATGCAAATGAATAGGAAACAAAGAGAAATTGTGTGTGTGTGTGTGTGTGTGTGTGTGTGTGTGTGTGTGTGTGTGTGTATGTGTGTGTGTGTGTGTGTGTGTGTGTGTGTGTGTGTGTGTGTGTTGGTGTGTGTGTGTGTGTGTGTGTGTGTGTGTGCCCTAATGGTGTTTAATGCCCAGACTAATGGTTTCAGCAGGGAATCCTTGTGCCGAGCTTTAGTCCAGGTCTGGGCTGATCGCTGGCAGGACCATTCCTCATCTTGATACCGCATGGAGGTGAGAGCCAGGGGAACACACACCATTAGGGCACACACACACACACACACACACACACACACACACACACACACACACACACACACACACACACACACACACAGTTGTTTGCCTGTGACTAACCCATTGACTTAGATTTAATATTTGTAACTTGAAACAGGACAGAACTGGCTCTATGTTACCATTTAAATATAAATTATAATAAAAACAAAAAAGCAATGATTTGCGTGATGTTGAAACTTTACAAGCATTCATAATTACAATGAACCACATATTAAAAACACACAAAGAAAAGGAAAATCCCTTTTATATCTAACTTTTCTCACTAGCCACCATTTTAGTAAGATTGATTAAAGCTAATTGATTTCCTGCTGGTTCTTTAAGACACACCCATTGTTTCCTTTCCCTCCTCTTCCCCAGCATGTATTACCTGTCTTGGTGTTTATGTGTGTGCTATATGTGTCTGTTCCGGGGCAAGTGTCCCCAGCGATCCAGGTGTAATTGGGTTAGTGACAACCAGGACAATGTGACACCTGCAGGCCTCAGCTGTACCTCTCCCTGCTGAACTGGCTTGGAGACAGCTGGAGCTCTGTCATCTGGACCGGCCTTGGATGAAAACGACTGCGCTGGGACCGATCCAGGGTTAGAGGCTCGACCAAGCACAAAACAAATGTCAGTCTAAATCCTAACCTTCTGTCTTTTAGCCTAACAAGGGAACCGGAAGGACGTATGCAAAGTATCATTAAAGGGCAACTAGGCAGTTTTAGCTTGATTTTAGCACCCCCTAGTGTCCATTTGTAGAACTGAAACCAAAACTTCTCTCCTCGTTATGCATTCGGCTTTTTAACACCTTAATCTAAAAAATGAAATGTGTCCCAGCCTCCCTTAGTGTTCAAGAGTGATGCATCACTAAACTGAACAAATCAGCTGTGTTCTTGATCTAAAACGTCTATGGGTTTATAGGATCTTAGGAGATCTTCAGGTCTCAAAGGAAAAGACTTGATTGTGGTTAACTAAACATCCATTATCTGAATCCGCTTGTCCATGCAAGATTGCAGGGGGGCTGGTGTTTACCTCCAGTGGTCAACGGGCAAACAGGTGTGGTACATCCCGGACAGGTTTCAGTCCATCGCAAGGCAACACAGAGACACACAGGACAAACAACCATCCACACACACACACACACACACACACACACACACACACACACACACACACACACACACACACACACACACACACACACACACACACACACACACCAAAGAACAGTTTTTGAGAGACCAATAAACTTGACAAGTGCAAACTTGGAGGTGCAGACATGTTTTGGAACATTAGACTCAAAAGACCTGCGACCCGATTTGGACACCGGGGAGGATTCTGTTTATCTTCAGAACCAAAATCAGTTCAGTTTGTTCAACATTTTTTATATATTTAATTTCTTTGCTTCCACTGGGAGCTCTCAGCTGACTACAGGTCTTAGCTCCATCATCTGTCCCAGTATAATTCAGTAATCTACAGATAAATAAAATAATGTGCTGCCAGTTTTAATGTTGTGTGTATATATTGATACAACTCAGGATCATATTTAACTGATAGCTCATCTGAATAAAAATTCCTGATGCTGGAGTAAGTCACCAGCTCAACTCGTTGTTTGCTCGAATCCAGGAAGGCACGGAGGTTCTACCGGTCCCAATATGGGGTTCGTCTCTTAGATTATATCTGTGTGTGTGTGTGTGTGTGTGTGTGTGTGTGTGTGTGTGTGTGTGTGTGTGTGTGTGTGTGTGTGCCGTAGCTTTCCCAAATGACTTGTTTTTTCCTTACCGGAGCTAACACAGTTAGCGGTCTTGCTGCAGTCATGCTAACGGGACTCTGGAGTCCAGAAGTACCGGTGCGGTTTCAGATGGATTTATAGATGTAGGTTATTATTTTAGATCAGACCTGTGTTATTTAAAAATGCGTGTAGGACACGGACATGTGGCTCAGACCTGTTGCTGCAGCTGTAAACACAAATTTCCATAATAATTAAGAGCACAAAAGTAAGCAAAATACAGTTATTCACAATACTAGCAACAGCAGCTACCTTGTTTTACGTGTTGCAGTGACGTAAGCGGAACACAGTTCTTCACTGTCTGGAGGAGAGGATTTGGATTATCTGTCGTAATTTGTGACAAAAGTCCTTAACTAAATGAAAACCTGAACCCAGTTCATATGTATATAGATGGTAAAGTGTAGTTATATTGGTTTTCTACTATTTTAATGCCGAGTCTGGCCAATACCTTTAAATTCAAGCTTAGCTTTTTGAAGTAGACTGAAATGAGCATTTCTGAGAGTCTGGTTGTTCTGTTAAAGACTTCCTGTTAACCTGACAGACTAAAATTAGATTTGGAACTGATAAGAAAACTTGTAGAAATGTTGTTTTTGTGCAAAATGACAGAAATGAGTGAAAATAGAGAATAAGCATCTCAGCAGTGAGGGATTGACAGAGCAGCCATCAAGCCAGTCACAGAAACAGCATCATAGATGCTTTTTGAGCATCTCTGTTAGGTTTCCATAGAAATGCCTCATGCCTTCAATATAACATCACACAGAGATGCATCACTGCTGGTCTTCCTCTCATCGGGCTGGAATCACACCAACGTCTCGCTGTCACTTCAGATTTCTGCTTCTGATGTCAGAGAACTGTCTCTCCAGGCCAGAGTGGCGACGGACCATGCTAACCAGCACGACGCCATCGGAAGCTAATAAATCATCTGTGGTTTTATTTCAGATTTATTTGGACCATAATGAAGACGCGACGGCCCCGAGCTGTAACCGACGGCGACAGGGTGACACTGATGAATGGCTGAAGGTGTGTTCTCTGCAGTTGGAAGGAGAAGAAGGCCTATCAGGTGGTGTGTACGTGGGACTGCCTCAGACCTGTTAGATCACAGAGCTGAAGTAGAAACAAGATGTTTATCTAACATATAGAAATGTCACAGTGCAGAACCTGCTTCATCGTCTTCATCATCACTACAGTCAGGTAGTCAGTCTGGATCACTTGTTATGGAAACTCTTTGGCATTTATTAACCTCTTTAGAATAGTATTGCATGAAGATAATTATTATTTACATTACAATAACCAGTCCATATATCTACGTAATCACCACCTTTTTATTTATGGTGTTTATGGTCACATTCCCACCTTAACACCATCAAATCCCTGATAATGTTTATGTCACGAGGTTGGGCTTTCACTGTTAAATGAGATGTTTTCCCTGTTTTTGTCCCTTATCATTAAAGCTGTCTTGCTTGTATTTTGTCATTTTTTTTTATATTTGACCTTCTTAGCAGTTGTTTCTTGGGTTTTATTTTTTGTTGAATTCTGGGTTTGTTAGTTGAAGAAAAGAAACAATCTGTTACATAGCACCTCTCAAGAAAAACAGCATGAGGTGCTTCACATGAACAAAAAATTAAAAAATGAAGAAAATAAATATTTCTAAACTGATTAAAAGTGGGAAAATAGGAAAAGTAAAAACTGTGAATTAAAATTGTAGGAAAGAGGAAGTGAATAAGAAAGAGGTACTCGGTGGATCCCGGAAAAGACAGAAATGGTAGAAAGAGAAGAAGAAGAAGAAGAAGAAGAAGAAGAAGAAGAAGAAGAAGAAGAAGAAGAAGAAGAAGAAGAAGAAGAAGAAGAAGAAGAAGAAGAAGAAGAAAATATCATTACTATAGCGCCTCTCAAGATAAAAATCACGAGGCGCTTCACAAAAACAAAAAATATAAAAAATATAAAAAAGAATTTAGAAAATGGTTAAAAATATATTTTAAATGAGCAAAAAATAGACAATTGTGATTAAAGAAAAATGTTAAGAAAGAGAGAGAGTGAATAGGAAAGAGGGAAATCAGTGGATCCTGAGGAAGGTGGAATAGGTGGGGAGAGCAGAATAAAGAGAGAGTGGTGAAGAAGGTCATACAAAAGCCAGCTTGAACAAGTGAGACTTCAGCTGCTTTTTGAAGGAGACCACTGAGTCCACTGATCTCAGGCTCAGAGGGAGAGAGTTCCAGAGTCTGGGGGCCACAGCAGCAGATGATCTGTCACCTTTGGTCTTTAGCCTGGTGCTGCACAACCAGTAGGCTTTGATCACTGGACCTCAGGGACCTGCTGGGGGTGTAGGGACTAAGAAGATCACCAATGTAAGATAGTGCTTGTCCATGTAAGGCCCTATAGACCAGAACCAGGATCTTGAAATGAACCCTGAAGTTGACTGGCAGCCAGTGAAGCTGGAGGAGAAGCGGGGTGATGTGGGTGTGTTTGGAGGACTTGGTCAGAAGCTGAGCACAAACATTCTGAACCACCTGTAGACGGTTCAGGGAGGTTCTGCTCAGACACGTGAAAAGAGAGTTACAGTAGTCTAAGCGTGAGGAGATGAAGGTGTGGATAACTGTCTCAAGTTCAGAGCGGGACAGAATGGGACTCAGCTTAGCAATGTTCCTGAGATGGAAGAAGGAAGAACGAACAACAGAACTGACATGAGAATCCAGGGTGAGAGCTGGGTCAAAGGTCACAACAAGATTCTTGACGGAAGGTTTGGTAGAAGGAGAAGGTAGTGATGAAGAATCAACAGGTCACCCCAGAGCTTTTTAAAGAAGACCACTGAGCACAGGTGTTACAGCTAAATTTGTGACCTAGTGGGGGGCGCTAATGAGAATTTCTCATTTTCTAGATCTCATAAAAAAAGAATAAGAAGAGTACTTAAGTCAAGTTAAGGCTACTTAGAGTACTGACTTAGAGTCAGTTAAGTCAAGTTAAGGCAGCAGTAGCTCAACCGTTTGAGCGGGTTGTCCAGTAAGCGGAAGGTTGCAGGTTCAATCCCAGCTCCAGACAGAGAATTCTGCTGTTTTGTCCTTGGGCAAGACACTTAACCCCCTTTCCCGCTGGTGGTGGTCGGAGGGACCAGTGGTACTGTGCTCGGCAGCCTCGCCTCTTGCCAGTGCGCCCCAGGGCAGCTGTGTCTACATCGTAGCTCTGCTCATCACCATCAGTGTGTGAAGGTGTGTGTGAATGGATGAATGATACACTGTAGCGTAAAGCGTTTTGGAGTCCTTACTCTGAGAGGCGCTATACAAGTGCGGGTCATTTATCATTTACTTACATAAATCTCATAACAACTATTAGAGCTGAGATTTGGGGCTTCATCGTTTCTTCTAGCGTTGATTACCATAGCTGTAATCGTGAAACTGTAAATCTATTTTGATTACAAGTTGAACAGTATCTGCTGAACTTTCTAATGGCTCACATATGCTTTTTCTATTGCTTTTATATTCTCCTACATCCTTACTGCAGTCTGGACTAATTTATTTCTATTTGAGACCCTCCTATGGCAAATAACACTGTTCGCCATTGTAACGTTATGAACTTCATAATTTTCAGCTCCACACAGCTGCCCCTGTACACAGTAACACCCGTGTAGAAAACCCCAAGGTCGGGTGTTCCTCAGACTGTTTACATTCCAGGAGAAGAGCCAGAAGGAGAAGAAGGCTTTTCAATAATCAAAGTGCTTAATTTGTGATTAAAGCTATTCGAAACATATGTTAATCAATAATAATCAAGTGAATGATCTGTGGAATAAAGATGTCATGATTTATGTTTAATGAAAACAGGACTACTGCACTGACAGACTGACCCTCATCTCCATAGAAACGCATGACACATTGTTCCAACCAATCAGAGCTTTCGGCTGCCGCAAGAGAATCAGGCTTGTTGACTTAAAGTGTCCAATCCACTTTACTAAAACTTATCAACAATTCAGAGATATAAAACAAGGCAACGCCATTTTAAGCTCAGTTCCATTTTGACTTAAGTTCTATTCACCGTCATCCCAAAGAGAAGCACAGCCTGGCCAGATGTGTTTTCTTCTTTAAACTAAGAACTGTGAAGTTGGAGATTTTCGTCGTTTAACAACCAGACGACATCCTTTCAAAATAAGAGCACCTGCTGACGCCGCCGATTGTTACCTGGGTCGACCCTTCAGACGGGCTTTGAAACGCTGCGATCGCTGTTTCGACCAGCTCCAGCGCACATCCGAGGTCTCCAGACCTGGCATTTCCTGATCTACCTGGGAGGCCCCCACTGGGTACGTACACGGCAAAATAGCAGCTCATGTCATCACTTTATAAGCCTCGTGATATCTAGTCATAACAAAGACGACCAGATTCAATGACGTCAGCCTAAGGAGTCTGAACCAACCGCACACACACACACACACACACACACACACACACACACACACACACACACACACACACACACACACACACACACACACACACACACACACACACACATCAAACATCACATTCATTTCCAAACAACACAGAGTTAGTCCTGATAGATTGTTAAGAATTTATAATTAAGAAATTAAAGATTCTTAAACGATCCCAACTCTCTCTCTTTTCTTGTCTCAAAGTCAATACAGAGTGTTTCATTAAACTCCCTGATGATAAAAACAGCCTATTCTTCTGTTTGTAACAAGTGATCTACTTACAGTGTATTAAAATACAACTCTAGATCGTTACATCACTCTATTTTTCTACACCATTTATTAGAATAGAATAGAATAGAATAGAATAGAATAATCCTTTAATAGTCCCACAAGGGGAAATTTGGTTGTGTCAGCAGCAACATCACACATATACAAACAATGCAGGACACAGAACAGAAGCACAGTTATTACATATTTACATCATGGACAATAGTTACCAGAGCAGAGTACAATACAGTTGTTTATATAAGCGCACACATATGGTGTAAGCATAGCAGGATACTGAAGATGTTAAAATAGTTTTAAAAGTTTAAGATGATTAAAAGAGTGCAGATTGTTTATTTTTTACCCGTTCATTAAAAAGTAGACATGTAGCCTTCAATAAATTATTGCATGTATAAGCTGAGAAAAAGTAATGTGTAAGTTATAATTGTAGAAGTTATTACAGCACTGATGCCGACAACTGTTTTTTTTGGGAGCAGTTCTGATTGTACAGTCTAACAGCTGCAGGGAGGAAGGACCTTCGGAAACGCTCCTTCATGCATCTAGGATGCAGCAGTCTGTCACTAAAGGAGCTCTGCAGTTCAGCAACATTTACATGCATGGGGTGAGAGACTCTGTCCATCAAAGATGTTATTTTGGCCAGAGACCTTCTGTCTCCCACCACCTGCACTGGGTCTAGGGTGCATCCTAGAACAGAGCTGGCCTTCCTGATGAGTTTATCCAACCTCTTCCTCTCAGCTGCCAATAAACTGCTGCTCCAACATACCACGCTGTAAAAAATGACAGATGCTACCACAGAGTCATAGAAGCTCTTTAAAAGCGCTCCCTGTACCCCAAATGACCTCAGCCGCCTCAGCAGGTAGAGTCTGCTCTGACCCTTCCTATAAAGAGCATCCGTGTTGTGGCTCCAGTCCAGTTTATTATTCAGGTGAACACCCAGGTACCTATAAGAGTCCACTATCTCAATGCCCACTCCCTGGATGTTCACCGGTGTCACTGTGGTGGGTCTGCGTCTCCTGAAATCCACCACCAACTCCTTGGTTTTCCCGGCGTTGATCAGCAGGTGGTTCTGCTGACACCAGTCCACAAAGTCCAGAGTCCCCCGTCTGTACTCTGAGTCATCCTCACCAGTGATGAGGCCAACTATGGCAGAGTCGTCAGAGAACTTCTGTAGGTGGCAGCGTGGGGAGCTGATGGAGAAGTCAGCAGTGTAGAGGGTGAAGAGGAACGGTGCCAGCACAGTTCCCTATTAGGTAGAACATTCTGTGACCCTATGGTGTAAATCTATAATAATAAAAACTAAATGTTTTAATCTGGTTTATTTGGTTATTCTACCTCCTTAATATACTCGGCATTCATTTGATTTTCCCTCTTATAGCAAACAACACACTTGTCATTATTTATTACACTGTTAGAAATTACCAGCATTTCACATTAATTTAAAGTAATATTTTACAGTAATTTATTGTAATTAAGTTTCCCTGTAATAACCCATTGAATTAATGTAAAAATAAAATATCCTTGGATTTTACAGCATTTAACTCCTATTTTACAGTATAATCTTGCCATGTAAAACCATCTGTAATATTACAACCAGGAATTTTATTTTCACAGCAAAACTGTAAAAAGTGCACTGATTTCACACCATCAAACTGTAACATTACAGTAAAATATTGACTTGGAAGTCACGTGACACAGGCAGCCTATATACTGCCAGAACAATGAATGACAGACAATAGAGCAATTAAAGTTATGGATGTAACATATAATGTTCATGAAATTTAAAGACATAAAAGTTCAAAGATGAGCTGATTTTTGTTTGGTGGTAAAAGTTATTTTACATTTTGTAGTGGACTACAACTCTTGAGTTGCCTTTTCTGGACAAATGTTGGAGCATTAAACGTACCAGAAAATTATTTCTTTTTTCCGTCCGGCGGATCCACGGGCAGACTGGAAGGGGAGGAGACTTCCTCTAAACGAACTACTAATTTGAACTGAAGGCGCGAAATCCCTCTTTCCCTTTCTCCGCCGGTGAAGAAGGTGAGCAACTTTGTTTTTACAATGATATTTACTTTTTGTTGAACGTTTATTGCATGCCGCATATTGTCTTTAAAAATGTTGCATCGAAGGCTGCATGTGGAAGTTGGTCTACCAGCTCAGGAATGTTTTTTAAGGGGGTGGGGGGGGGGGGGGGGGCGGCTATCTATTGTTGATGGAAACAATGGGGGGTTGACAAATGAAACATGATGTGCCGTGAGGCAAAGCGATGTCAGACCCATGATTTACCGCAGAGCGGAGCGGGTGCAGCTTGGAGCACTTCTGACGTGTTGCGCTCCACTTTGTATGCAAAAACGTTCAAAGATATTGCCAACTAATGCTGCGTTCCCACTGGCCATAACGTATACGTCAAACAGCGCGCTTAAAGCCCCGTATTTGAAGCCCTATATTTTTTTTACTTTGGCCCTTGTAACGTCTGCCGTAACCGTTGGCTGCTGCCTCAGGAACCCCCCTGCTGCAGGGGGGAAAGTGCGCGGGAGGGGCTCTCTAAACTTATCCAACACGCAGACTTCTTCACCAATCTTTTTCCAAACGAAGTCCTAGTTATGCCGATCTGTTTAGGCATGACAGGAGGGGCCATACGGTTCGCGGTGATTGAATACGACGATAAGTTTATGCTCTATGGCTGAAATTCTTAAATGCTTGTTTTTTTTTCATGGAATCTGGCTCGTAGTAGTGATATGACAACAACAGGCGCTCTGATTGGTTGCTGCTTGTAAAGCGACGCAGCTGAACGTTGAAGCTTGAAAAGTATCAAGCTTTGACGGAGCCAACGCTGTTGAATCTCATTGCAGAAAAATAATTAATTGCTGTGCATTCATTTTGCACATGTATAAGATATGTATAAGATACAGATAATTAATATGGTTAACAGATCTTATATCTAAAGTGCAATACTGTAATTTTCTGCAGCTCATTCCTGTGCAATATCCCATCTGCCCTCCCGTCATATTTCTTTTCAGGATTTTCTTTATTGACACATATATATTTAGTCATCTTTTCCCTTTTACCATGTCTCTCTAATATTTTGCTCCTTACTATATTTTTTTTGCTTTATTTTATTATATTTTTATTATATTTTATTATATTTTCTCCTGTATCATGTTGCTGAGAGACCGCTGCTCGTCATACACGTTTCATTGCAATGTTGACCCTGTGCTAACTTGCATATGACAAATAAACTAAAACTGAAAAACTGAACTGAGATACAGATAATGCTGTACTCACTCATCCTTAGAAATCTCTGTCAGGGTGTGAACTTTGACTGTACTCATTATCTTATTTGATTTGATTGCAAGTATAACCAATGTACTGTCATTTTTGCACACTATAATTAATAATCCAGCTGTCATATCTGCACAATGAATGACTAATATATTCTGCACATCAGACTCACTTTGATTATTACTGACTCACCTCGTTTAATCATAACTGAATAATCCCTCTGTTATTTTACACAGATTGGTGTATTTGTGTTTGTAACTACCGACTTCAAGATCACTGCTGCTATTTCCACTATTTATCATCCACATTTTCACTGTTGCAGCCACATTCATCTGGAATTCTCAACCTATTTAGATACTACTCCCAGATATACCCGAGTGCTTTCTTTTCTTAAATACTTGTTGTATTGTTCTTTAACTGCTTCTGCTACTCCACTGCTCATACTTTCATACACAAATTTCCTAACTGTGGGACAATGAAGGAATACTTATCTAATCCTTGGCTATGGTTTCCTCTTGCTCTGCAGTCCATTCAAGATATGTGTGATAAAGTAACTACAGAGTGAAAGGCACTCTGATTAGTTGGCGCTCATAACACTGCGTTTCTTTTTGTTAGCAATGTTTTTTTTAGTATCGGTTATCTACTTATCACTGTTATCTACAACATTCTGACCTAAAATTTGTGTTCTTCACCTTGCTTCCCTGTGTTGACTTGAGTATGCCTGTATTCTAGGTTGGACTGACATCTTGATACTTCTGTACCTGTGTCACACAAATTTGTAGTTCCTGTTGCTGGTGCGACTAAGGTAGTTACTGTTTTAATCATGAGCATTGCTGTTTGTGTTTTATTTCATTTTGATGATGAATAATAATTGTAAAAATTACTGTTTACATTGATAGAAAAATCTCAAAGTGCTACTGAAAACACACACATAAATAAATACAATTGTCTGACTTAGGTGACTTAGGCCACCCGTGCCTACAAGGTGGAAGCTCCAATTCTGTTGGCAAAAAAATTTGGCGGTCAGTAGGAATGTTCAAATAGCAGGAAGGAGGAACTAGGAAGAATAACGAATGTTGTGGGGTAGAAAAAAACTATCATAATTTTGAAGAGAAATATCTTTTGAAAGATTTAGGTATCTTTAATATATACACAAACACTGTGGACTGCAGCTTTATTTGGATAAACAACATCAGTGTTTACAACACTTCTACACTGTAACATAACTTCTGTGACATAAGTCTGTTAATGCAGTCACAACTGGGAGTCAAACGGACCCTTTAGTCATTGCTCCAACTTCTGGGCTATAACTGTCCCTAATAGTAGTGTTACCCTATGATTCCCCTTCTTAGGTGTGTCAGGTGGGGCCCAGTGGATTTCCCAGAGGGGGAGACCGAGGCATCGTTGATGAAGATGAAGAGGGATCTACTGAACATCTACTCAGGCAGGCTTTCTACTGTTGTTTTGGGTTATTTTGTTTGGAGTTTTTTCATTTGTCAAGATCTAAAAACTGTGTGTTCGGCAGCTAACAAGACCAAATTGTTACTTTGGTACTAACAATACATTTTTATTGTCTGTATACACAGAGGAAGGAATGAAAGGGGCGGAGAGAGCAGAACCAATGATGGAAAAGACATGTCATCCTCCGGCAATACCTTAACAAAATGCCTGCTGCAGCAATGTCTGACATCAAAGAGGAGTGGCCCTTTCTCTTCTCTCCGAAAAGCCTATTCTCACATTTTGCTCTTTTGACGGACATCAACGTCCTTCAGAAAGTACAGGTGGCAATAAGTCAACGAGGACAGACCATCCTGGATTACTGTTCAACACTGGACCATCCCAAGATCAATGAAGTTCTGGTCAACTACGCTCAAGACTCTGATAAGGCTGCCTCCATCCTGCTGGTCCTAATGTTGTACTTCAAAGAGCCAAAAGAATGTTTGGTGCTTGAAGTTGATGTAAGATTTTGTATTAAAAAATTTAAAATGCAAATTGAATGATTACATTATCAACTGTACGATTTATTAACTTTGACCAATGAGGAATATTTATACTCTATCCTAAATCTATGCTGCTGTGTGATTATGTTACAGCCATGTGCCACTGCCGTGGACATAAGTTCTGCAGAACTTCCCACCACCCCCTTCTTGATCATTCAAGGTAATATTACTTTGATCCAATATTGACATTTCTGTCTTGATATAACTTGTTTCATTCTTGAAATCTAGATGAATTTTGTAGCTGAAGTAGAAAAAAATGCTCATATCAGTCTTTTCATTTCAGGTGACATGATGAAGCCCTCTGGATGGCTGATATCCATCGAGGGACAGGTCATGATGGGCCCACACCCGTTCTTTTTACATGGTGTAGCTGCATTGTTGAGCTGCTATTACGTCTTCAACATCGAGTATCCTGCCACTGGATCGTTAACACTGGAGTTCATTCAAAGGTATTTTATAAAGATCACATTTAAAGTGACAGTGTGTAGTATTTGTCATTAATTTCTGGAAATATAAGTTGAAATGTTTTGCAAAATGAATCAAATGAAGCCCATTCATTGAAAAATACCAGCAACTTTGTGACAAATAACCATAAAAATCAGGTATAAAATACACACGCGAGGGTCCGACTCTCTGGAGGACGCCATGTTGGATTGTATGTTTATTTTGATGTATTTATGGTTTTGCTGGAGGTTTTTGACTCCTTTGAAAACTGTGCAACAACACTCTTCTTCCTTTTCTTGTGTGTTATTTGGCGGGTGGCACTCAACATAAAAAGATGCATTTTTCACCAATTAATGTTTTGGAGGGTGAACCAGAGTCATTAATCTCATATCAACTGAAACTATCTTTGCTTTTTTAACAGGTGCTTCCTGGGAATCAACCCTGAGAGAGGGTCAAAGACCAAGAAGCGAACAGCAATCAACCCTCGTGTGAGCACTTTTTTTAGGAAGCTCATTGATTTTGAGTGGACATCATAGATTTTTGCAGCAGTACTCAGGCTCAGTTCTTCAGTGTTCGTTTATTTTTAGATAAGTTTACGTTAAATGTTTTCCTGTTCTATTGCCCATAATGTTAAAGACTAAGGAGCGCCTGACCCCATTCCCTTCTTCACTGTCTCCTTTCCTCTCGTGTTGTTGTGAGGGCCTCATTCCCTTTTCTCAGTGTTTTTCCTCATTTTAATTTTACAACTTGAAAGATTAATCTTGAATTCTTGGCTGTATAAAATATGTTGAATAAAATTTCTATAAATATGCCATTGGATTAACACTGACTTTACTTTGGCGACTGGGTTGTATTTGTGCAACGGTAGTACATTTAAAGCAAATGGAACCTCAGGATTACTTATTACTGGATTACTTATTACAGTACATTACTGGATTTTTTTTTACATTTTCATACATTGTAAATTCACAGTAAATCATTGTGAACTTGTAAATAGTACATACTGTAAAAGTACAGGGCCTTGTTGTAATGAACAGCAAAAGATTGTAATTCCCCAGGAATGTACTGTAATATAACAGTAAATGCTTTGTCATTAAAGCTGTAAAGTTGCAGTGTACAATTGTGATTTTACAGCAGTACATTATAATATCACAGCAGCAAAATTACAGTAAATTGCTGTGAGTGCATGTAACAGTATTTTACTGTGAAAGCACGGCAAAAGTACGGCAAAATTTATCCAGTAAATTATTGTGAATTCACGGTGAAAATTTTAAGAGTGTATAGGTAGAAAATGTTGTGACCTTACTTGAAATCCATAATTACACCACACAGAATTTTTAGTTTTGCATGCTGTCACCAGAGGTTTTCTTTCTCTTCAGACAAGCCAACAGGCTAATCCAACAGTCTAGCTGAGCTTGTTTTGTTCATAGACATGAATTCCTAGACAACATATTGGGCAACGGAGAGCGTCGTTGCCATATTGGATGGGTCCATCTCTCTCTGAAGCCAAACCCAAGAGAAGTCAATGCAGAGAGAGCAACAATGCTTTTTTTTGTGCGGCCTATGGTTGTAACAAAGAGCGCACTATTGAAAACAGATCCCGTGGGGCATTTCTGGGAAGTTTCTAGCCTGTCTGTTGGGATTTTATATTTTAACTTTTTAAATTTATTTTATGGAATTACCGTATTTTCCGCACCATAAGGCGCTATTAAAAACCTTTGATCTTCCCCTGAACCGGCAGTGCGCCTTTTATACATGTATTAAAGACATGGGTGAAGCCAGCCACACCTGCGTCTGCAGGAAAACAAGGAGCCGGCCCGTAGCACCGCCCACCCTCACCAAATAAAAGGTGTGGCACTGCTCCACACAGCTATACCGGTAACCAGCCATGGCACCAGCGAAGAGAAAAGCTTACGAGGCAGAGTTCAAGCTCAAAGCCATCGCTCACGCCGTTGAGCATGGAAACAGAGCAGCAGCGAGAGAATACAAGATTAACGAGTTGATGGTCCGCAAGTGGAGAAAGCTGGAAGACCAGCTGCTGCAGGTGAAGAAAACACAGCGTAGCTTCAGAGGCAACAAGACAAGATGGCCGCTGCTTGAAGACCGAGTTGAGCAGTGGGTCGCAGAGCAGCGAGCAGAAGCGTCTCCACCATCTCCATTTGTCTTAAAGCTGCAGCATTAGCACAAGAGATGGACATTGCGGACTTCATAGGAGGCCCTTCTTGGTGTTTTCGCTTCATGCGGAGGCGAGCGCTTTCTATCCGCACCAGAACTACCGTCTCGCAGCAGCTGCCCGCCGACTACGCTGAGAAGCTAGTTGTTCCGCTCCTATTGCACTAAGAAGATGGCAGACAAAACATCCAGCCCCAGCACATCACCAACATGGACGAGGTCCCGCTTACCTTCAACATCTGGACCGTGGAGAAAATGGGGACCAGCACAGTGTCTGTGCGGACGACCAACCACGAGAAGTCCTGCTTCACCGTCGTGCTCGCCTGCCAGGCTGATGGCCAGAAGCTGCAGCCGATGGTCATCTTCAAGCGGAAAACTTTACCCAAACAAATGCTTCCTGCCGGCGTGATCATCAAGGCGAACCCGAAGGGCTGGATGGATGAGGACATGATGGCGGCGTGGCTGATACAGGTGTACACCAAAAGACGGGACGGCTTCTTCCACACTTGTCCAGCCATGCTGATCTGCGACTCCATGCGGGCCCATCTCACCTACACCATTAAAATCCAGGTGAAGAGGATGAACACGGAGCTCACCATCATACCAGGTGGATTAACCAAAGAACTCCAGTCGCTGGACATCGGGGTGAACCAGTCCTTCAAAGCGAAAGTCCGAGCAGCGTGGGAGTGCTGGATGACTGATGGCGAACACATGTTCACCAAGACGGGCCGGCAGCGCCGATCGACTTATGCCTGGGCCAACGTTTCTGTCCAGGCTGTTGTTCGAGCTTTCACCAAGGCCGGTATCACAATGGGAGAGACGAGCAACAACAGTGACATTGACTCTGACGGCGATGAGCCCGGCGTGCTGGGTTCAGTGCTGGATCAGTCAGGGGCGCCGTAAAGCAGTGAAAGATTAGGAAGATTCTAAGGGCCCACAGCTGTCAGGGGCCCAAAAAAGTTTCAAAGTTGAATAAAAAAATAATAAAGTTTAAAAATCACAAGTACTTTACTTTGCAGTATTTTTCTCATTTAATACATTAAACAGTCGTTTAGTCTTCATGAAATGTATATTTATTCAGAGGTCCCTAGTTAATTACTACTATACTACTAATTAGGTTTTACAAGATGTAATTTGTTTATGTGGCTTTTAGATCACAAACCAAAAATCTGTCATTTCCAAATAATTCATCAGAGAGCAAAAATGAAACAAAAGCTATTAATACTTGTAATAAATAAACTTAATATAACATTGAACACAGTAAAATATGAAATCTAGTATTGATGATGGAGAACTACAGCTAATATCCTGCAGGAGTCTGTGCTGCATTGTCCCTGTTGTGCATTAATTTTAAAGACTGTTGTAACTTGGATAAAGATTTTGTCACAAATAATAGCCTATATTGTAACACATATATCAATTTCATTATGTACAGAGCCTGGACCCTCCCAATGTCAGGTTTGGTCAGGACAAAGTATATACGTATTCATGTAAAGTTGTCCAACTTTAAAATTTTATGTAACCCTAACTGACTCCGGTTTGAACTGTGTGCTTATTCATTTTGTGTCTATGATGAAGCCGTGGAGACTTAATAAAGAAGTCACCTTGTGAGCAGTGAATCCTTAATTTTGTCAGTCATAGAGAAATACTTGATTTCAAGAGGAAAGACAGCTGAAAATGTAGTTATGTAAAGCTTTGACACAACATGGAAATTTAATTAGATATCCAAATTTGAATTTTATCATCAAATAAATTTTTAGAATAAATAAACACATTTTAAGGGAGTAAAAGGGAAAAGGAGATGAACACATTTCAGCATGTGCATTTCCTGCTTTTTCCAGCAGTGAAATTTCTACTTCTGTTGAAGGAAATTCACTGTTTAATGAGAGACAGCTGGTGAAAAGTATATGTAAATAAGTAAGAATGCACGTAGACCTACATAATTAAGCAAAACTGAAACACTAATATAACATATATATATTATATTGTTTTCTCCCTTCGAATCTGGGAGGGTGGAACCCCAGCTCCGGCTACGGAGAGCCCCCAGGGGTCCCAACTTCATATTTTTTCATGGGGCCCAAAATCTCTGGCAGCCTCCCTGGGGTCAGTTCTTCATGTCAAACACGGAGGACGAGGATTTTGAGGGATTTATGGACGAGGAATGAAAAAAAGATGGGAGTGTTTTTTTCAGTATTGCTGCTGAATAGTTTTTATAGCTGCTATAGACAAATCTGTACAGAGCTGTGTTGCTGCGGTCTGAAAGGCCAACAGCGCCTGTGCGTAAAGATAGGACTTTAAACACGTTGTTTATATTAAACAGCTGTACAGTGTTGCCACGATCCGAATGGGCAATGGCGCCCTGCGTGAGACTGGGACTTTAAACATGTTTATTTTAAACATAAGCAAACAGTTGTGTTGCCGCTGTCTGAATGTGCATCTTTGCTCCAGCCGTGCCTGCACGTAAAAATGGGACTTTTGTTTGTTAAACAGCATACGTCTGATTTTTATTCTTGCTGCTTAAAGCATCCATGCAAAAAATGACACTGACAATTACGAAACTGTTATTTTTATTGTGAATGGGAGGAATAAAGTTTGATTTTGATCTAACTCCTTCGTTTGGCTTATTGTACCAATTACGCACTACTAGGTGGAGTAAGACTTCTCTGCTTGGCTCCCGGGTCATTACAACCACACAGTGGCCGCACATAATGTTTTATCTCCGGCAGACTCGGCTCCCCTGTCCTGCAGCGGTAAGAGGGGCTTACTGCTGCATTCAGTCAGTCATGCCGTTACCAGAGTTTAAATCTTCATTCTTGCTGCTAAAAGCACCCATGCATTAAATTGGGACTAAATGTTACTTTAATAATGTGAAATTAATTTTTTAGTATAGATAATGAGTGGAGTAACTTTTGACTTTGATCTAATTGCCCAATTTTCCTTAACTGTGCCGACCGGGACACTCGTTTGCTTTGCTGGGTTCGTGTTTTGATCCAGTGAGCCTTATGTGCAGACCAAACCTTTAACTAGGACGTTGATTGGCTGTGCGCCCTATAATCAGGTGAGCCTTATGGTGCAGAAAATACGCAAAATAACTATCATGCCACACCATATGTCTGATTTTGTGAAAAAGCATAACAGATTGCGTTTTTTAGTTGGGTAAGCGCCTTCCTCTGTAGAAATAAATACACTGGCGGCAAACGGAGACCCACCTAAGATGGCTGCCGGCCACTGCGGCAGCCCCATTAGGCAGCGCCAGTCCACGGGCGTCTATGTGTACGATGTCTGTGGTTTTGTTGTCCACAGCATGTGAGCACATGAACAGTTCCCTTTGTTTTCTTCTGCAGCCCAAATGAAGAGCAAATAACAAACTCTTACGCTGCACCCTGGCAACTTCTTCAAAAGTCTTAAAATGTTATTTTATTAATAGGATTTACTAAATCTGCTTAGTGTATTTGACTTGTGTTTAACTATTTTAATAAATAACAGTTGTGATTTAATAAATTTTAATTAAATCCTAAGATGGTGTATAATAGGGCCAAGAATCTTATTTTTTGGGAAGAGCCACAACAGCTTCTCTACTTTTTAATAAATAAATAAAGTTAAAAATGAATCACTGCCTCGTTGTTTTTATTGAAGTATTGCTGTGTTAACGTTAAAGTGGATTATCATAGTTGAAGTGCTCTCCGAGTGTCTCTCCGGGAACAGTGCAGGCTGGTTCTGACCAAGCTGCCATCCAGTCACCCATAACCGTGATCTTCATGTTCCTGACATCCGTTATCACCAAAACATGCTTCATGTTCTTCCAGCATGGTTTTACTTTACCGAGTCAGAGGTTTTTCACTTACAGATTTACTGTGTAAGTAAACTGTTTCTGATTTGGAAGTTTCTAGGTATACTTTTTGTTAAGGATTATTATTATTATTATTATTATTATTATTATTATTATTATTATTATTATTATTATTATTATTATTATTATTATTATTATTATTATTATCACTATTATTATTATCGTCTTGTATTTAATTGGTAGACACTGGATTTTAGCTAAATATATTTTTGAATCTGTCAATAAAAAGTCAAAAGTTTAATACATTATTTGTTTAAATGCTTTCGTCGTAAAGCTTGTCAATTATACAATTGTTTTGAAATGTGAAAATGTCCAATAATAGATGAAGCTAGATTTATATGAATGAAAGTCAAAGTGGTTATTTTATAATAAACAGCCAGTAGTAGTAGATGTTTAAAAACCAGTTTAATCAGCATTATTTTTCTTCTGTATATCATCCAAATCCTCCCTGTTGACTTCATCATTTTTGCCACTTTCATCTAACCTTTGACCTCTCCTCCTTCATTAAATGTATGCATTGTCATCACTCTTCCTGCATTGCTTGTTGTCTGAAACACCGACTTGTGTGAATTAATAGTTTGCTCTTTCTGTGTGTCATCACACTTCTCTCTCTCTGTCAGCCAAGGACAAATCGACTGATCCAGCTCAATGCTTCAAGCCTGGCAGCATCCAGTCATCCTGTCAGTCAATGAATCCATACGAAGCTCATCTCAGGGTGACAGGATGTGCTGCAGCACTTTCAGACCGTTGCACAAATACATGTTTACATCATAAACAACACTGTGGAGGAATCTGACAGCTTGTTTGACAAACTTCTTCTTTGAAACTACCCTGAAAATGTATTAAGCAAACAAAGCAACCCTGTTATGGTATATGCGCATGTTTTGCTTTAGATCAACAGAACTTTTCTGTCTCTAAAATGTAAGGAGTCAGCCACGGAGCTAGGTCAGATCAAACAGTCCACATTTGTGTGATAAAAGTGTTTTCTTATGAAACCAGCTGAATGGTGAAGCAGGTTTAGGTTTCCTAATGCAAACAAATACTAACATGAACATGTACATAGGGAGTGCTCACTTTTAGGATTGACCAACACAAACACTTCTCCTGTATGTCAGACCTTGTTCAGACTTCAGACAACGCTAACTGAACCATTGGGTTTCAATGAAATAGCCACACATTAATAATTCCATGTGCATCCATACCAGATTAATTTTTAATTCAACTCAAGTTAAAACTACAATTCCATCATTTATCAGTCTGATGAATAAGGCTAAAGACCACATATGATTACTTGTGCAAGTTTTAAAGGTGTGGTTTACCCTAACCCATTTAATACATCTGCAGTGTTCTCTAGTGTTAAAGGGACTTTACGGAGTTTTGAATTTTTATGCTCGCAATTGCCCCCTCAGGCCAAAAGCGTGCTCTTGTTTGAGGAGTGAGCACCACCTCACCCCTGCCACGTGTACCTCAAGGGATAAACCATCAATCCTGCTCAATGGTCGACTTTCCTCGCGGGGTCACCCATAAAGACAGTGGGAGGGTTATCAAGAAATTGGGTCGGAAAACTGCGTAAGCAACTTTCCACGCAAACTTTGGGATTTATAAATGAAAACTTCGCAGAAAAATGTGCGCAAATTTAAGTTGACTAAGGACCTGGCTTACGCACATTTTGGACATGGAGAGCACCTGCAGTGCTGCTGCTGATAAGATACAATTGTGAAATCCTGCAGCATTATCACTTGTACTGCTTCGTGTCACACAGAACAAGCCACCCACACGCAGACACACGCGCGGACACACACACTAACACACTAACACACACACACACACACACACACACACACACACACACACACACACACACACACACACACACAAACACAAAAACACACAGCCTGAAGCGCAGAATACAGAATATCAGCAAGGGGGAAGATTGAGACAGAATGTCATGGGTCTGTGACAGTGTGAGCATCCTGTCACTGTGACCAGATTGATCATGTGCCCAGGCTGCTTAACCAAGGGAGATCTTTCTTTGGGTGACTGGTTAGCCAAGTGACTCTCACTCGAGAATCTGGGGATTGAATCCTGATCAGACCATTTTTTATATATATCCGCCACAGATCTCTCTGAAGAACTCAGCATTGACGGCTTCAGCAACGCTGTGCCACTCCGTGGATTTTCTCTTATTTGTTTTGCAAAAGCACTTCCTTTCATTTCTCCACCTCACCCACAAGTACCTCAAGTTCTGCTTGTGAAATAGTGCTTCCTTGATCTGCAGTCGTGATCGAAATGCTGCAAGGAGCTGTCTTATGTATATGCATGAGATCCACAAGGCACTTTTCATTAACTATTTATGGCAGTAAGTGGGCGTGGTGAGGGCGGGATGTGACTAAAATGCAGCTGAGAACCTTTCTAGATAGTTTCTGATTTATAAAGTGGAGGTTGCGTGCAGCTGTGTGTACTCCATGTTTTATTGTCACAAACCTTGGCGTACATACTTTCTTTTTTTTGCTGAGCTTAAGTACGGTTTTAGTAAGGATTCTACGCAATGTTTTATAAATGAGTCCCCTGGATTGTATTGGAATGTTTACTGTGTGAAGTGCCTTGAGATGACTCTTGTCGTTATTTGGCACTATATAAATACACTTGAATTGAATTGAATTGAATTGAATTGAATTGAATTGAAAAGTGTAGCGTTGGAGAAAGCCAGCAAGGTCAACAATCGGCCCTACCAGCGGGCAGAGGTCATCACACATCAAGTGTCCAGCCAATTTTTTTTCTGCCAGGAATGCTGTCTGCCTCTCCATACCAAACCAGTCTCCTATTTACCTTCCCTGGCCTTGCCACTAGGAAGAGTAAGCTGTAACATTCCTCTTCCCTCTCTTATGTGTGGGAAGCTACAAGGTCTACTCCTGAAGACGAGACTTTACTCTTTTAATAAAATGTGTCTATGCTATTCTATAAAATGATTTCTTTCACTCTACAAATTGATTACAATCATTTTCTGTTTTATCTAAAGTGATTTAATAATGTCTTAACTGCTTCACAGTAATGAATGAATCAACATAATTGTTTATTATTTCAAGACTTACTTCAGATACACCAAAATAATCTACTTGATGATTTAATAATGATTTATTATCAGTATATTCACATATTAATATTGGCATGCTAACAAATTAATGTTTGACATATTTACTTCACATTAAGTGAAATAAGCTTTCCTAAGTATCTGAGGAAGAAGTTACGTCTGAGGACTCTTCTAACTGCCCGCTACATTCTCTGGCTTCAATTTGTTTAAAACTTATAAACAAGAAATCTTCAAAGAGAAATCACTTCCTCAATTTATTAATTCCAGCGAGCTGTGCCAGTTCAGCCAAACTGTGCCAGCAGCATAAAGAACCATTTTTTTCCAAGACTTAAGAACTTATTTGCTAAGCCTGCAAACAACTCCATCAGATGCAAACTTCATTCGACCAACAGCAGTCCCCGAGTTGTATCTTATCGGCCAGCCGTGCAAATTCAAAGGAAGCTACGACCTTTGACATTCCAGAAGCCGACTCCTCTGAGCAGCCTGGCCGGATCGACTTCCTGCCAGCTGGACCTACCTAGAACTCCTATCGCAAGGGTAATCGTGTCCTGTCACCTGGCACTGGATGGTTTTTATTATTAATTTGATAACTTGTTAAACCTCATTAAACATTCCACCAGATTTTTTGAAAACCCAGACATCACACCTTTCCGAGTCACTTAATTAAGCTCTTAAACATAGCAGGTCATGTTTCATCAGAGTTCATTCATTGTCTCAGTTGATATCACTTTGATTCACCATTTATAATCATTTGTCCTTCATCATCATTAGTCACAGAAATATAGTAACAAATAGATTTTTACAAACCGTATTTTTGCCTCTGTGTCAAATTATTATAAAGTGTTCATTCCCTGGTGTTACCCAAATTACCTAGTTTCATCATCAATCAAATATTAAAGGTTCAACAATATAGATAATCCATATTTTTATGGAATATTACTGCCACGGTCCGTGGCGAGCTTCCTGCCTGTAACCCTGTTTTCCTCTGAGCATTGTTCACAGGTGGGCGTGTCTGAGAGCTTCCAGCTGCAGCTAATCCTGTCATCAAGGTCCAGGGGATTTAAGGAGCAGTGTGACACTTCACTTTGCCGGATGATTACTCTGTTTGGGTAGCTCTAGCCTTTTACCTGTCTCAATCTCGTGGTTTTCTACTTCCTGTGTGCTTATTTGATCTTATGAATTTTTGCTGGATTTCCTGTCACCAGAAAACCCTGACTACTCTTCCCTGCTCTGCTCCAGGTTTCGCTCCACACCCCACCTTCTCCATAACCAGCTTGGACTCCTGCAACCCAGATCACGCTGTCTCCTCCCCTGGCCGCCCGCTATCAGCCGCTCACCTGCCCTATGGATTAAACAGTTACTTCACCTCCTGGATCCTCCCTGCTCACCCGGACCTGACCTAGCCCTCCCTGAGCCTCTCACCACTACCTACAATCAGTAAGCTCCCTTCCTAAGATTATCCTCCGTCATTCCCACCAAATACTCACTGTCTCCCTCCTCAGAATCTCCTCCTGGAATCTTGCTGCCAGTCCTGCACCGCGTCTGTTCCCGTTTTTCCCGTTACTCATCATTTAATAAAGACTTTTACGTACTTACCGATTCTCTGTGTTGTGATTATGCATGTCGTGGGTCAAGAAACTGCCACCCACCATGACAATTACATTTTATTGAATGCTTTTATGTTTTATTGACGTTTTAAAAGTAACCACTTAAAACATTACATACAGCATTTTGACACCTGCCTAAAACCTCTGCACAGTGCAAAATAAATAAATTTCATTTTTATTTTCATTTAAATGCAATAATGGCTTAAATAAAGCATTATTATGGCAATGATGATGCCTCATTGCTTTATTCGAGTACCCAGATGATTATTAGAACTTATTTTAGGGTATGCTTCAATAAGATACAGGGACTAAAATGAGCTTCACCAGGTCATCGGCATGCCATGTTTTGCTTCATGGTTGTAGTAAAGCCAGATGAACCAGTTCATGTGAATTTACACTCAGAATCTCATGTCTTTTTCCAGCAGATTTCATTAGTAAAATCCTGCAGAAAACACAGCCTGGCTTCAGTTCAGCTGCTGCAGGGAAACAACTTGAAACGTTTTAGCTGCAGCTGTGGATTTTCTTCATCAGAGTCTGCTATATTTCTCTGCCTGTGAGTGGTGTGGGCTGTACCTCTGTGTTTTGCCTCATGTGCATCATGATGCACTGTGAAGCATTTGGCATTTCTTGTTGGCAACCACAAAAAGAGACGGATAGCATGCTAGTGGTCCACACAAAGCTGGCAGTGTCTTCATCCCTCCATCTTAATCCCTTCACTCACACACTTTGTTACACTCATCACTCTGCCTCTCCATCTTCGTCTAACTCCTCTCCACACCTCTCACTCATTAGTAGCAGTAATGTCTGTCCCTACCCCTCATTTGGCTTTCTACCCCATCCTTTACTTTTTCATCCTAAAATAAACTCATTGTGTGCTAAACTGTATTTATGGCTTATGTTGATGTTTATTGTGTTAACTTTTCATACAAGTTTTCATACACTTATTCACAGGAACATATGCATACAATCACACACACCTGCAAGTGCACACAGCCAGTTAATTAGAGCTTGAAGCTCTTCTCTCCTAATGAACCTGGGGGTAATTAAAGAGCCCCAGGACACAGTCGTGTCTGCAAGCTGGTTCTAATTAAGCCCCAGCGAGCTGATTTAGCTAATTAGCTAAAGGCTCCATGTCGTACACCGAAACGTTCCAGCCCCGGCTGAACACAGGAAGTTACGACGTTCCCACATTGTCCCTGGCAACACTTTCATTTCCTGCGGCATTAATCACCAGTGCTACAACTGTCTCAGAGGTGACTGCCATGTAGTGATGGGGAGGCGGGATGGGCTCAGACTGGAGCCAAAAGATTGGAAAAACATGTTTTCAAATTATTTCAGGGCTTTTTAGTTAAAAAATAGGGTTGTCACGGTGTGAAAATTTAACCTCACGGCTATTGTGACCAAAATTACCACGGTTTTCTGTATAATCGTGGTATTTTTTTTAAACGTGCTATATTTTCACACAATTAAATAAACTCTGTATATCAGGAAATATTGTCCTCAGTTTGTGTCTAAATTTAGCCTAAAATGTGTTATTTTGTAATTATGTTGTTTATTTGTTTACATTTTTCCCCTTTAGTCTTTAAAATACCAATATTTGCCCATAACTTCTTATTTTATGTCTGTTTGATGTCATCATTTTAAAAATATTAGATCAGATGATACTCAGTACTCAAGTAGCCTTCTAATCAGATACTTTATTACCCTTACTTGATTAATAAACCCTATAACAGGAAAATATTGTCCTCGGTTTGTGTCCTTCCAGTGAGCTTTGCAGATGTGGGAAAATGTCATCAGGCAGTAATCATTGTTAAATTCATAATTATTCTCGGAGAGAGACCAACTCTTATCTGCCCCTGGGAGTCCCGTAATGCATAGCGTCATTTCAACATGGCGGTGTCCGCGACACGGTTTATATGCAGGTAGCGGCGCTGCGGCTGCTTTATATAGCGACTCGTTGCATTCTCCCTCAACCCAAATCCTCGGATCACGCATTTTAGCTAAAACGCTAACGTTAACTTGCCTTGCGGCGTTGACTGTAGAGTTGTGGGTGATGGCCACGCAGATGTGTCATGAGATTTGAAGCGTTGCTGCCTTTCACAGACTCTTTTTCTGCACGTGCTGCAAACAGGATAGCCGTCTTCTATCAGCTGTCCTTTGGCATTCCTCAAATATCCAAAAGATGCCCGTACTTCCCTCTTTGTCTTTTTTGAGGGATAAAAAAATGTCCTGAGTGCTGCCGTCTCCTCCTTTGGCCATTATTTCGGCTTTAGCTTCAAGAAAGTTTTGGTTGTAAACAACAAAGTGCGCATGAGCCGCCGGCAACTTCAGCAGATGATACGGTGGCTGGTAAGGGTCACCGCGCCTACACCGCAGCCACGGTAAACCCACCGAGATAATTTTTTTTAAACAAGACGGTTATTATTATTGTCAACTTTTTTTACCGGGGTTTACCGCTACACCGGTTACCGTGACAACCCTAGTTAAAAAAATGCATTTATCTAAGAAACACAAGTGTATGCATGTGCTGAAGGTATTTAGAGCATATGAATGAATGCCTTCATTTGTCATTGAACCAGCCTCCCGGTACAACGAAACATCGTTTCATCCATCCTCTCCAAGAGCGTGTTAACAGGAACAGGCTGACTGTGGCCAAGCAGCCACTACAGCGCTCCCATATGCAGATTAAAAGAAACGGATTACGAGGGGGAGGGAACGGATGGGCACCCCCACTCTGCCCCCATCAGAGGACATAGCTGGGGTGCAGAAAAAGCACCTGTACAGTATGGTACTTGCAGTGAAGTTGAAGGTAACAAAATAATTTGGTTTCCTAAAATCCCTCTGCCATACCCCATTCTGCTCTCTGAGGCTGTAAAATCATCCCCATTAGTTGGCATCATTATCATCACTTGACAACACTTCAAAACTACCATAAATAACACATTTTGCATAAACAGACACTCGTCATTTTACCTGTCCTTGCTCATCTCTCTGATTCCACCTCCTGGAAGCTTGTTTAACAAACAACTCCTAAACCGAGGCGCTTCCTGTTTCCCTTCATTTGAGAAGAAAGAGAGGGACCAAGGCCTCAGTCAATCACAGTTTAGCATGACAGCTTGTGTTAGAGATGGAGAGAAGACAGGAGGGAATATAAGATATTCACACACAGATATTGTAATTCCAGAAATCCCTGTGATTTCTCGACACCAACAGAAATGATGGTCACAGGAATGGGTGTTGGAAGAGGAAGGAGAGGGGGGAGGCGGATGAAGGAAAAAAATCCTCCAGTCTTGTGTGTTAATAAGAGATTAAATCCCATTTCTGACAGGCTTGTCAGAGCAGGAGACAGAGTCGAGCACGGCCGGTAATTTGACTAGTTCCTATCTCCTCAAGGCTCGGTTGGTCGATGACAGCCAGGCGACAGAGCGTTGAATATGTAAGACGTCCCCACCTCCACCCCTCTAAACTCCTCCATATACCTGTGTCTAACACACACACACACACACACACACACGCACACACGCACACACACACGCACACACACACACACACACACACACACACACACACACACGCACGCACGCACACACACACACACACACACACACACACACACAGAAACATTTACATTAGAGGTGTTGACCTCCCAGGATATTGACAGATGAAAGCTTGCAGGTTGTTGCTGAGCAACACAACTCTCACATTTGTAATCTAGCATAAACTCTCGCCTCCCTTTTTTCCACATCCAGCATCTCCACTGACAATTCCCGTTAGCCCGATGTGCAGATCCTCTCAGCACACCCACGGTGAATCCAGTCAGGCCAGGTGTTATTTTAACTCATGCCTTCACAAGATGAACGAGGGACGTTTTCCTCCTCCTCCCATCCTGCGCTTTGCTGCTCCGTCTTATCCCTCTCAGTCTCATCGCTCCAGTCGGAGAAGCCTGACCCAGTATTACATTGACATTATGGGGCCACTTACCGCCCTGCTAAAATAAACCTGTGTGAAGGAGGCGTGTGACAGAACGGGGTTACAGCACGCCGTCGCACAAATTAATCAAACAAATAAACGAGGAATTTAGACCTAAACATGGAAGATCTTTCCCTCCTTTGTCTCCTCTCTTGTCAGCCAGATGGTGTGTTTGTGCCCCTCGTCGGCTCTGAGACGCACAAATAAAACTGCAAACTTGTGTTTTTGGAAGCACAGTCCCTACCTGCAGAGTCATGGGTGCAGCAGAAAAGACCCTGAATCCATAAAGAGACCTGTCCCCAAACTCTGTCCCCATCCTGAAACTCCATTTCTGTCCGCAAACTCTGTCCCAGTCAGCATCAACTGTTTCAGCTTTGAATGCTTCTGCCAAATTGTTATTGAACATCCTCTCTCTACCAGTTCTTGTGGAATGTTCCACTTGTCACCAGATCGAGTTGTAATCTGACACATTAGACGCAGACACCACTACTTCTCATAACCTTCCAAACAGAAATGACACTTATTTACCTTCACAAAGCTGGTAACCAACGTTAAAAAATATCAGCATGGAAAAATTCATTAAAAACATGAATATGTGGTTTTTATTAGCTGCACATGTTTTATGTTGATAAGCATCGTGAGTGTGTAGAAGCTTTCTGCTGAGCAGAATGGGATTTAGTCGTTTCACCTGCAGAAGTGTTCCCTCTGTGGGAGGTGGGGAAACCGCAGCCTTACAACTACTATGTTAAACTGTGAGTTTAAGAGGGGGGAGAAGACATTCTAATAAGTTATTACGGGTATTTATTATTATCTAATATCTTTTTTGTGCTTGATGATTCAATGGTCTTCAACTATTTGAGATGAATGACACAATAATGTTGACAGCTCTAAAATAAATATGTTTATAAGTAAATCTCTTTATTGATTTTGTGCTGAAATAGTTGGAGCTCTGTTCACATAAAAACTGAGGGATGCTAACAAAGCATTTTTTAATTGAACAGAAGATTTTTTTTTGTCGACTTTATCAAATATTGATATAAAGGTGGCCTCTCACTAATTAGTCTATCTCTTGTCTGCCTTGAAGTGTTCCTACCTCTTTGGTTCCACGACGTTTTCTAACAGGAAGCTGGATTTAAGTTGGACTTTGCTGCCAAAGCCCACAATTCAAACAAGTGTTGCTGGATTTTGTTCCAGCATTCTTCTCCCCCACGCTTCCAGCCGCTGTTGCATGCCGGCTACCACAGAAATAAGCTCGGGGATCCGTTCTGCATGCAGGCAGCATCTTGATTAATCTGGATGATGACAGCGAGACTCTTGACGCGGACAGCTCCACATTGATCCATAATGAAGCCATTGAGCTGTGTGACGAATGGAGGTGAAGGAAAATTGTGAGCTTGTGATTAATGAAATAATTAATTAAGTAATTGGATCAACTTCATTATTTATTTCCTGATCCTCGAAGCAGGAGGAAAAGTTTGAAGTGGAATTAGATGTCACTATGGAAGAGCCCATGGACCAACATTTAGATTGTTCTTTCTCACAGAGATCAGGTGTGTGTGTGTGTGTGTGTGTGTGCGTGCGTGTGTGTGTGTGTGTGTGTTTGCTTAGTTTTATTTTGAGTTTCCAGCTATGAGCTGAAATAAAATAATAAACAAACATAACATCTCAGATTGTTTTAATTGCTAAAGATGGATGACAAACTCTTCCACGCTGTAAAAGATCATCATCCATCCATCCATCCATCCATCTATCCTATTTTACAGCATATCCAAGGTTTGTTTCCATGGTAACAGGTCCTGAAGAGAACCCAAGACACTCCTCTTCTGACCAATCCTGCTAGATCATTCCATCGGGATTCCTGGGAGTTCCCAGGCCAGAAAGGATTTATTACTCCTCCAGCAAGACCTGAGTGTGTCACTGAGTCTCCTAGTGGGACTTGAATCCTACAGAGTAGCCACCCAGAAGCATCCTAGTCAGACGCCTGACTCTAGTCAAGTGACCTGGAATTGAACTTAGACTAACACTCCAGTGACCTTGGACTGTACTGGGCAGTGGCGGTTCTACATGGAATTACTCCCCGGGCGAGGCCCCCTTTGAGCCCCCCCCCCCCATCCCCCCACCCCCCACAACTTGCTGTTTCCAATCTAGACACTGATAAGACAGATAGAATAGAAAACCTCGGTGCGGCGCAGATTTCTTTCTTTTTTATTTTTTACTCAGCGCTTGTGCGCCCCTTTTGTGTCATGAAAAAATGCCGCCCCGGGCAACTGCCCTGTCTGTTCGTGCCTAAAACCGCTACTGGTACTGGGACTTGGACCAGCTGACTTGACCTGACAGGGTAAATGATTTACTGGGAAAAGTATGGTGCATTATCTGCATGTTCTGTCAAATAAAAACAGCTTTTATGAAACAGTCATTCATTCTGGCACTTTCCTCCTTTTTACTCTGTGACTTGAATCTAGGTTTATTGACTGAACTCGTCTCAAAACCTCTTTGTGACTTGGACCCACCTCTGAAGGATGAAAATCATACTAGCCTGAGCCCAGATGGAGTAAGATCCTTTCAGCCATTTATATCCAAGATCTTCATCATTTGCTCCAGATCCAGATCTCATGACCGCAGGTCAGGCTGCTTTGGTATGTTGTAGAGATACTCTACAGATCCCAAATGGTCAGGTGCTTCCATCAGTCTTTTCTAATGGTAAAGATAGAAATGATAGTACAAAGATTTAACAAACTATAACAAATATTTTTTGAAGCATGAGTCCAGAAATTTTGGAATGTGCTGCAGGAGAAACATTCATGGAATTTAGATAAATCAAATGAAATTACTGCATCAAACATCAAACATAAAAAATAAATAATTAAACTGGGCGAACAAACCAACAAAGACAAAACCAAACAGGTTTCTGATGTCAGATAACAAAATAAAAAAGTCACGCCCATTTAATTCCTACCATGGGTCCCCTCCAGAAGAATGAAAAATGAATGCAAGTCAATGAAGGCAAAAATAGCAATTTTCTAATTACGCATTTTGATGCCAAGAACGCGCTTCGTTTCCAATGGGAGAAACGTTATTTTAGGTTTTGTGTGAAATATGTCCAAGACTACAAAGTGACATCATCTAACCAGACCTGGAGAAAAACAGAGAGACAATTACTGTAAGTTCAGCAAGCTTCAGGTCCTTCCTTCAGGAAAAAAGATAAAAAGAGATATCACTCCCATTCTGGCATGCCTGTGTTGGCTCCCTATTCCTTTTAGAATTTATTTTAAGATTCTTGTTTTTGTTTCTAAATCACTGCTGGGAACTGGCCCACCATATCTGTGTAAAGTTCTGACCCGATTCTGACCCGATATGTTCCATCACGGCTACTTAGATCCACTGCATTGGACCTTTTGGAAGTTCCATAGGTAAATCGGGTCACCAGAGTAGAGCGGGCTTTTTCATTTCTTGGACCCAAATTATGGAATGATGGATGATCCTGCTGATGGTTAGGAAACCTCCATCATTGTTTTTAAGAGTAGATTAAAGACCCATTTTTATTCTTTGGCTTTCTTATTGGAGTTGGGGTAAGTCTTGTTTTATTTTCTGTATTTTATTGCCTCTACTACCATTGTCTGGGTATGAGACAGTTTAAAAATTTCTTAGATTTTACAGTTTTTTATCTTATTATTTTATTTTATTTAACTTATTTTTAAGTTGATGTGTTTTTAATTGTATCATGTAAAGCACTTTGGGCATGATAAGTGTAAGAAGGTGCTTCATAAATAAGGAGGAGGAAAGAACCACCATATATAAGGCCATGTGGTAAGTAGCAGCTATGCTAGGGGAGAGGAGATTTTGTGGTGATGTCATATATACGACATACCGATGTCTGATTTGTAGTCATGTTAATTACAAAGTTTTACAAGCTGATAAATTTCAAAGTACGTGACAGGCATGGTTGAAATATCCATCATTAGTTTTCATTCCAATTGAATTACAACATATGTGCGATCCAGGGCCTAAAGTGGCAGTGGAGGCTGGTGAATTATTGTTTGGGTGGGGCGCAGTCTATTGGATGTGCTAACAACCCATCACCACTAGGGGTGCAAAATTACCATTCTTATGATAGAATCCACGTTTTCTACCTCAACAATGACAATAAAAGGGCTGGGGAAAAAGGCTAAATACACATAATCAGAAAAACACACAGCAGCAACAATGCAATATGGTCCTATACACAGAAGCAGCCACTGAAATTAAAGACCAGACTCTCCTCTTTACAACAATATAAGTAGTACCATTACTCTAACTGCTAAACACATGGAACTCAGCAGCAAAACAAACAAAGCTAAACATGTAAATTCAGTCTTACCTTTGCTGATTTTTGGTCACAATATTCCATGTTATAGTAAAAAAAATCACTTAGTTCATGCAATCCAATGTCCCAACGTCACCTTCTTGCTGGAGTGTTTACAAGTTTCTGGTGCCACATTCCACCATTTCCCGATTCTTCATAATAAAAGACCTCCACGGGGAGCACTCAGCTGCTCTACAACAAAAAAAAGGACGGTGAACTGTGAAGGATTTTTGGTTCTGTCATGACTTGAGCTTAGAGTCCACCCTGCCGGTCTTCTGTGCATGCTTTTGCGATAGCTACACTCCTGCGCCCAAAGGCTCTCCTATTCTTTAGGTGTTTCTCAATGTCAAGGTGCCTGGCCTAGAAAAGCGATGTCTTGCCAGGCACATTTCTTACGAGGACACTGTCCTTCCTCGGTCAGTGAAAACGGTTTAATGGAACAGACTTACATTATGTGACCGCGACTTCCTGTCACGTAATGTGACACCTGAGGTAACGTTATATTTTATACGTATTCGTTTCAATATAAATGTATAACAAGACTTTTACTTTTTAAATTGAGTATATATTGGTTACTACCTGCTAGCCACCAAAGCTGCAACTACTAAACTACTAATCAACCATAACTGATAACTGCTTTGGATCTAAAAAAAATAATAATAATAATTTTAAAAAAGCATTTTAGATATCAGCCTGGTAGCTACAATTAGTTGCCATACACAGGCCAAAAGTTTATACACACCTTTTCAGTCTATGTGTTTTCTTTATTTTCATGAGCATGGCCATTTACAAAGGGGCCAGCAAGCACTAAACACCTCTGGGAACTCCTTTAAGGCTGTTGGAAAACCATTTCAGGTGCCTTCCTCTTGAAGCTCATCGAGAGAATGCCGAGAGTGCAAAGCAGTAATCAGAGCAAAGGGTGGCTATTTTGAAGAAAATAGAATATAAAACATGTTTTCAGTTATTTCACCTTTTTTGGTTAAGTACATAACTCCACATGTGTTCATTCATAGTTTTGGTGCCTTCAGTAGGAATCTCCCAATGTAAATGGTCATGAAAATAAAGACAACACATTGAATGAGAAGGTGTCTCCACACCTTTGGCCTGTACTGTACATTTAAACTTGAAATTTGCCCCAAAGAAGCTGCCGGCTCCTGATCGGCCATCCATTTGAAAATACTGCGCTGTAATCGGGGAAATTTTTGGCCAAGGCCAGGCAACAAGACATCTCCCATGTATTCTTGCCCAGCTAGTTAAACAGCTAACAAACGAAAAACTGACGCCTCTGTAGAGCATGAAAATCGGAACACACCTTGGCGGTTCTTGATAACGTATCTCCTAGTTAACCGAGGCGGGACCAAAAATCAAGGCAATGTTTGACCTTAAGAAGCACTCTTTGTATTGGAGGGGGGCGATTCAGCATGCATGCGCCAGTTAGCATAGGTCCATGGTAGATTGCTGCGCCCAAAAGAAACAGGAAATACGTTGCAACATGATTCAGTCATAGTAAAAGTGTAAATAACATATTTAACTACACTCACTTACTATACTCATTCACTGTCATTTGACGACAAAAGTCGTCATTTTAAATCCAACCCTTCACTGTAAATGACGACTAAAGTCATTTACATCATTTTACTGTGTGGGCATTGGAACGAGTCCCCGCACCTTGAGAACAAACATCACGGCTCTAAAGCCCATCTTCATCTGCGTACTTCTCACATCACCTGATAAGGAAGCAGAAAATCCATGCGTTAGATCGTTTTGGGCCGCTGCTGTAAAAAAAAAAAAAAGAGGCACAAACCAGAAAAGCTTCTACCGATCACAAATCCACAACGGATTATGAAAGAACGGATAAGGCTCAAAACTCCCTGATTCTTCTTGATGTAAGAGGCGAGTCTCCTCATTTTTTTGTTAGTTTTGGCATTGACATCATCATAGAGTGCAACGTTCTGTGACTCTTAAAAAATCAGTAAAAACTCTGAAAAACACTGGCAGCGAAGGGCTTTTCTGATCAGGAAACAGCTGGCAGTGGATGAGTTAAATGTACATTATACACATCACGTAGAGTCTGTATGATGTATAGTTTAGTTTAATTTTCATGTTTTTATTTTTTTGTATTTTGTGATTCCTATATTTTTCCTCTTCTTGTGAGACTGGTGGGGTGGCGGTCCTAGCGCCGCCTATGGACGAGACGCCCCTGCAAAGTGAGTAAAACAATAGCTCTTTTAGCCCATTGACTTGCATTCATTTTATTGTTCTTCTTGGGACTCATGAGTCGACCAGAAAAGAAGGAGACCAGGGGTGTTTCTCAATGTCAAGGCGCTTGGCCTTGCGAGGTGATGTCTTGCAAGGCCAGGTGCCTTGCTTACAAGGACATTGTCCTTCCTTGGTCAAAAAAAAAACCAGTTCAGTGGAACAGACTTGCATCACGTGACCGCAGCTTCCACGATGGTCACGTAACGTCACGTGACACAGGAGATAACATTATATTTTACATGTATTAGTTTCAATATAAATGCATAACGAGATTTTTACTTTTTAAATAGCATATTTGTGTGTTAAATTAAAAATATAAGTGAATTACTACCTGCTAGCCACTGAAGCTGCAACTACTAAGCATCTAACCAACAATAGCTAACTTCTTTGGATCTAAAAAAAAACATTTTAAAATAGTTGACTTATTTTAAACTTGAAAATTGTCGCCAAAGTAGCTGCCAGCTTCTGGTCCGCCGTCTTTTTGAAAATACTGTGTTGTAATCTGGGTAATTTTTTTACCAAACTAGGCTACAAGACACCTCCCGTGTATCCTCGCTCAGCTAGCTAAATGGCTAACAAACGGAGAACACACGCCTCTGTAGAACATGAACATTGGAACACGTCTTGGCAGCTCCCAATGGCGTATCTCCTAGGCAACCAGGGTGGGGCCAAGACATCAAGTCAAGGTTCCTTGGAATTGAGAAACACCCTAAGGCTCCCAAATCTGTCTTCTGAAGCTCAGCTGTGATGTCACAGACTTGGCATGCTGAGCCAGGGGTTTGTGGGATTTTTGTGCTCTGAGGTCTGCCTGTCAGGCATTTATTCCTTCTAAAGATCACTGCAAATGTACCACTAATCCACACCTTTAAGATAAAATTCCCTAGAAATTCACTTTAACCAAACATCTCACCTTCTTCCTCAGCATCAGCTTAGCCAAACTAAATTAAATTTAAACATATGACTAAAGAACTATGTAACTCTATAGATAAACAAACAAAATACAATAAATAAATAATTAAAAATGTAAGTAGACTATTTATTTTCAGTTCATCAATTGAAATGCATCAGAAAGGAAGACGATATTATTTAAAAGAAATTAAAACCAGCTCTTTCATGACGGCATGTTTTCTGTTTACCCCTAAAATCTCCACACAGACCCAACTAAACAGGGAGGGAAACGTGTGTGTGTGTGTGTGTGTGTGTGTGTGTGTGTGTGTGTGTGTGTGTGTGTGTGTGTGTGTGTGTGTGTGTGTGTGTGTGTGTGTGTGTGTGTGTGTGCGTGTGGTGTGTGTGTGTGCAGGTCTCCCCACTGCATTGTATCGGAGACTATTGTGCATCCATCAGCACGCCGTTAAGCGGTGGCCGGTGAGGATATGGAACGGCTCACACGATGGAGCCATCGCTGATCAATGCTCATGAACATTTAATGTCATAATCATCCGTTGGGCAACAGTTCCAATGGAGGTGGTGGGACACCAGCACCAGTGCTTGCTGGGAAACTTGTCTCAGGTGTTGGAGTGTGTCATGTAGCAGAGCCACGTGTGTGCAGAGGGCCTCTGCTCTACACACACACATTGAACATCTCACCTCACACACCATTAAACAAACACACACCATCAACCATTTAGCCACTGTAATAATATCTCTGCCAAGAGTGTGTGTGACGTTCTGTTATGTTCTGAGTGAGGAATGAGGGGGCGGGGGGGGGGGGGGTATTATCAAGGGAGGGCTTTACAAAGTAAGCCAATTTATACAAGGTATCCCGGCACGAATTAGTAGTTAATGACTCTATTTGCTTTCATTTTTGCACCGAGGAGATTTGCCTGCATAAATTAGATGGCGATCATTGGCAAAGTGTCACGGCCAAAGGACAGTTTCTAAATACAACAGCCAGGCCCTGTCAGCCCGAGCCGGCTGTGATATAGACGTCTCTGCAGACTTTGTCGTTGAGCGCAGCAGACTTGTGCCAGTCAGGTGGTGACAGGGGACCGTGGGGGTCTCGGGGGGAGCTCCCTCACCGTCGTCCCTGAAAAGGTCAACTTGACGTGGGCACAGCCCATTGACCTACCCCCCTGTCGGCTCCACTGATAAAAATCAGATAAACTTAAGACCACTTATTGATCCAGACTGCAGAGCCTTAGGCAAATGTTGGCCAAGCTCTCCTCATCCTCTTTCCTTTCCCTTGTTGTGCTGTCTTTGTGCATATGATTAAGCACAATAAAATATGGGGCCGAAGCAGCGAGAGAGCAGGAAGGTGGCCAAACAAGAAGGGAAAGCATCACCAGGAATCCTTGTTTCTCTGTGCAGGTGAGCGGGCGCTGTTATTAAGAGGTGAGAGGATGAGAAGTGGGAGAGGAGACAGTAAGATTAATCACAGAAATTTGAGGAGAGACAGGGAAATTTCATTAACCATGAGAGCACTTGTTAGAGCTAAATGGTCGGAGGGAAGTGGGAGTTGGAGAGATTGAGCGAGCCTGGCTCTGAGAGAGGAAGAAAAGTGTTGAACAGAAAGACAAAGATCAGAGATAGCTTAAGCAGCTTTCCTAAGCTGGGGGGGAAAGGATGAGGAGGGGTTTATGCTTAAAATGCAATTTATCTGCAGATGTTCAAACCAAACAGAAGGAAAGAGGAGGACACTGCTTCATTTTATTGTCCTACTTGTGCTAAGCCAGACGTGTTCATGCTCATAGCTTCTTCCTCAAAAGCAAGGCGCCGAAACATAATTACTCGTTTGCTTGTGTTACCGTCACACTGAATGTTGACATGTGGTCCTTGATTCAACTTGTAGGATAAAAACTAGTGGAAAAAACCTATAATAATTAACGTCCTATTTAGTCACTTATTTGTATTTATTTGTTTATTTATTTGGGTTTTATTCAACTCAATAAATTACCAAGAGGTCATGAAAAACTGTGACATAGAAACAAACAGCTACGGCCCTACTGATGATGTAAATTTTATAACAACGTCCCATAACGGATGCCCTTAAGTATCCAGATGGAGCATCAGGGTAAAAACCTGCCACTTTATCCAGTCCTGCTGCCCCCTGGTGGACAGTCTCCCAGTTGCAAGGGCCAATTTTATTTCTGTTGTTATCCTGTTATTTAATTACATAACAAAATAAAATTATTTATTTTGTAATTATGTTACCATTGCCCAAGAAATCTTCCATCCATCCATCCATCCATCCCATCCATCCCATCCATCCATTCATTTTCAACCACTTTTCCAGAATCGGGTTGCGGGGGCAACAGCCTAAGCCAAGTCCCAGACTTCCCTCTCCCCAGCTACTTGGGCCAGCTCCTTCGGGGGAATCCTGAGCCGTTCCCTGACCAGCTGAGAAACACAGTCCCTCCACCATGTCCTGGGTCTTCCTTTAGGTCCACTTCCGGTTGGACGTGCCCGGGAAACCTCACCAGGGAGGCATCCCGACCAGATGCCTGAGCCACCTCAACTGCGTGTGGAGGAGCAGCAGGTCTTCTCCCAGCCCCTCCTGGATGACCGAGCTTCTCACCCTATCCCTAAGGAGAAAATTCATTTCGGCTGCTTGTATCCGTGATCTCGTTCTTTCGGTCACTATCTAAAGCTCGTGACCATAGGAGAGGGTAGGAACATGGATCGGCCGGTAAATTGAGAACTTTGCCTTACAGCTCAGCTCTCTCTTCTCCACAAAAGATCGTACAGCTGCAGACGCAACACACATCCTCCTATCGATCTCACGCTCCATTTTTCCCTTGAAATACCTCAATTTAACAAATCAGATTTTTGTCACAAAGTTTCAGGATCAGTGCCTTCACAGTACCCTGCCATCTTTGGTGGAGCTGTGAAGCTCAGGTGGATCTCACAATTGAAATATGCTAGTGCACATCCTACAGTGTGTGGTGTGTGGCAAAGCAGTAAAAACCACACATGGCACATTGACCGATTTCACACACGACCATTCTGTGGTCAGACGGGAAATCTAAACAGTAAATGGCCTGTATTTGATATAGTGCCTTCTAGAGTCCTAGAACCCCCCAAGGCACTTAACAACACAATCAGTCCTTCACCCAAACATTCACACCCCTGTGGTGATGAGTTACATTATAGTCATACTGCAGCTGCACTGGGGCGCACTGACAGAGGCGAGGCTGCAGAACACAGACACCACCGGCAGCAGGCATGGTGGGTTAAGTGCCTTGCTAAAGAACACATCAGACTGAGCAGGGTTTGAACCTGTAACCTTGCGAGTTGGACGCTTACCTTCTCTGCCTCCATCGCCCCATCTAATGAGATTTACATGAGTTCTAAGTAAACAAATTTGGTGGAGGAGGAGCGTGCTTCCGTCACCTCACTTTCTGATTGGCTACACGTCATATGCTAGATGTTTGTTTGTGCTGAAAAACAGGAAAAAGAAAATCCAGCATGTTTACTGGCACGATTATCTGAGCAGACCAGAGCACTGACACCACACCACACATGGCAGGAATATCTGATAAGATCATCTCTAGAAGCCACACGGTAGTGGGTGTGTGCTAAGATTGACAGAAGGGTAAGACAGGGTCAGATGTAAACTGGGTCTTAGTCAGTGTTCTGTCTCACCTCGCATTGAGCTATCAGGGAACACAAGAATGTTCTCTTATAGAAAATTTAGATTTTGGAATCTGGCACCTTTCAAAATATTTTCTGAACAATTTTCTACTTTATTTTAGAGGAGAAGGAAACACTTTTCCTGTATCAGCTGGTCAGTTTGGACAATGCGATTAACATTGCGTCAATGTGCTTGTGCTGATTAAGGAAGGACGTAGCTCTGATTTAAATGTTCTAGAGCACTGCCAGAGTTAACAGTCAAGAACTTGTGTTTGTTAGTTTGCATTTGCAATGTTAAACTAAATCATACATCCTAACCCTGAAAAGGTGTTTCTGCGATTCCAACGTGAGCATCTGTAGAGGAACGAAGAAGGGAGGGATCCCTGCAGCAGGAAGGAGCAAAAGCTGGGGTCAAAACTGGAGAGAGACAACCAAGAACAGACTACTGCAGGGAAACACAATTAGAGCAGGAGAAGGAAAGGAAAGGTAAAAGAGGAGAGGCACATCTGGCTGGCAACACTTTCACCTCTGCAATCACAACACACATCCTCTGCTGCTTCACTCACCTTCCTCACTCCCTGCATCTCTGTGCCAGGCTGTGCATCTGTCTGCTGCCCTCTGCACCCACCTTATCTCTCCACACTTCCTCCCTCCATCCCTTCACCAGGCTCTTTCAATACACACATGTACTGTACACACACACTCCCTTAAGCCATCCCTGCAGCCCCTGCATTCCTCCAAGGAGGATGAACATTACAGCTCAGGGCAAAGAGGAGCTGATAAGGTGACAGGGGTGTGACGCGAGCAGAGGCCGATGACCACAGATAAGACTCGGGAGTGTGTCCACATGTGTACGTGTGAGGCTCGCAGTCGTCAGGCTGTAAGTGGGACTGATGAGGATAACCCCGTTATCAGCTCCGTCTGTGTCAGCACCTCCATCTGGTGTAGACTGTCCAACCGATGTGTGTGCGTGTGTGTGTGTGTGTGTGTGTGTGTGTGTGTGTGTGTGTGTGTGTGTGTGTGTGTGTGTGTGTGTGTGTGTGTGTGTGCGTGCGTGCGTGTGTGGTGTGTGTGTGTGTGTGTGTGTGTGTGTGTGTGTGTGTGTGTGTGTGTGTGTGTGTGTGTGTGTGTGTGTGTGTGTGTGTGTGTGTGTGTGTGTGTTACAAAGACAAAATTCCTCAGCACACAGCAAACACATGTGGATTTATGTTTATGCAGCAGTTGCCTGGCAACAAAATCCTTCCAGTTTGTCGACTTGCTGCTGCGCTGACCAATTCATACAGGTGGATGCAACGCATAAACAGCAACGCAGCAAAGCTTCAAAGGAAATGTGCAGGAAGAGGTGAGGATGTAGGTGTATGAGTGAGCGTTCCAGCAGAAGCACCCACAGCTTCAGTCTTCTACTGCCAACTAGTGGAGAACAGGGGAAACAGCAGAAATGATCTCCTTTCTAAACCACCACAGAAACAGCTGAAGAAAGTAGTGACAAAATCAGGTTTTCCGCCATACTGAGAAAAGGAGTTTTGTTTTTACGTATAAATGCAGATCATTACATTATAGCACATTTATCAGTGATTTAGGGGAGAAAGGGAATAACTTCTCCTAAATGAAGGGTTCTTATTGTATTTCTACCAGAAACAAAATACTTCTGTTAAGCCTGGGTTTCATTTTCACTAATTCTGTGTTTTATTGTAGCAATTTAGATTTAATTGACTTTTTTTTTGTAAAAAAAAATACAACTTTTTTTTAGCAATTCAAGTTAAAAAGCAGTTTATTGTGGTCATTTATACTATGTTATTTTCACTGCACACTAGTTCTATGTTCATCTGTGATCCTTAGAAAGAAAGAAAGAAAGAAAGAAAGAAAGAAAGAAAGAAAGAAAGAAAGAAAGAAAGAAAGAAAGAAAGAAAGAAAGAAAGAAAGAAAGAAAGAAAGAAAGAACTTTTGTTATCAGTGTGGAAAATAAGTATCCATCCATCCACTGGTCAGGGGTCACGGGGGCAGCAGCCTAAGTAGAGAGGCCCGGACTTCCCTCTCCCCAGCCACCTGGACCAGCTCTTCTGGGGGAATCCCAAGGCGTTCCCTGACCAGCTGAGAGACATAGTTCCTCCAACCGTGTCCTGGGTCTTCCTTTAGGTCTCCTCCTGGTTGGACGTGCCCGGAAAACCTCACCATGGAGGCATCCAGGAGGCATCCTGACCAGATGCCTGAGCCACTTCAACTGGCTCCTCATGGTGTGGAGGAGCAGCAAGTCTTCACTGAGCCCCTCCCGGATGACCGAGCTTCTCACCCTATCTCTAACCCTTTGGTGCATAATGGTCACTACAGTGGACAGGTACTCAAAATAGTTATTTATTTGTTTTTGCTATTAAGCACAGCTGTCAAAGACTTTATTGCATGTGAACCCCTCAATTTGGACTTCAGTAAGCCAAGCCAACATATTTCATGCTCAGAATGCACGCTGTCCACTGAGGTGGGCATGTAATAAATTATTTGTAAATTATAAAATTTTACAAAAAATATTTGTTGAAATTTGTTTCATTCACACCTAAAGACAACTGAAAAAAATTGTTAAAAAAATCATGGTTGAAGATTTCATAATTCATGCATCAAAGGGCTAAGGGAGAAAACATATGTAAGATGCTCAACACAGATGGATAGATATATAAAGAGTAGAATACAGCAATGAAAAAGAATTTGTTCTGTTATTTACTCTGTTTTTGCCATAAAAGGTCACTGGAGCGTGTCTGACTGCATGAAGCAGGCCAGAAATCTCAGCAACTTGTTCCTTAGAACCCAGAACAGACAGACCACTTTGGTGAAGGTTAAAGAGACAGTGTGTAGTTTCCTGCCGCTAGGGGGCAGTACATGCATATGTTTCAGGTTGGTTTTACACCGCATCACCATGACTGTCGCTAGTTTAAAAAACGTTACAGTGAACGTTACCTGTGGAGCAGAAAGCATGCGACCTGGGCATGACTCCTCAGACTGTGATGTTTCTTCAGTTAATTCATCCAGACAACGCAATGCCGACTGAAGTTTTCTGGTGGGGTTGGTTCAGTATCCTCTCTGGGTCCTGCGCCTGACGATGACGTCACACTATGGCAATTTATATTATTCAGCCAAAATATAATACATGGCATCTCTTTTTCGATGCTGTTCTGTCACATAGGTGTTGGAAAGATTTTAGCAGTTTTGTTATTAAATGCATGTTTCTTACTACCTAAATGTTTACGGATGTGGCAACATTACTTCCATTAGTCGTACGTCCAGCCAATCATCTGTGATGTCAACTGGCGCAAGACCCCGAGTCGGCTCTCATAAGGAGACATGGTGTCTAACATGTGTGCTTTAGACTTAGTTTTTATGGTTATATATTATAAAGCCATCATTATTTTTAACTGAACATAACTTTATTCTTTTTCAAAAGCATTCTGATGGATATTTGTAGAGATTAAAGGTAAATACTAGCCTGGCAAGCCAGACTAAATAAATGTATTATTTAGTCTGGCCACGCTCCATTGACGGCTCTCGGTTGTGGGGCGGGTTCTACCGTTGTCTTTCAAATGATCTCCGCATGCTATTGGACAATGAATGTGACATACTCTTGTTTCACTCTGTTGCATCATCCCACCCACCAGGCATATAGAGTGCCCTGATTGGCCCACAAAGCGGATAAAGCTCTGTGATATGTTCACTAAGCAGATAGGGCACTATGATTGGCCTACCATTATGGACCAATCACAGCTCTTTATGTGTTTGAAACCTCTCTAGAGAGCTGTGATTGGCTAGCCAGAGTCCTGGTAGGAGCTGCTGAGGTTCCAATGGAGCATGCCTAGACCATTCTTTGCAAAGCAAGAATTTGGTCTAGTTCACTAGGCTAGGTAAATACTACACATTCTCACATTATGGTCAGAGGTCATAATTCAACAGGAGGATCTTTTGTGAAATCAGTTTCTTGCATTGCATCACAGGATTGTGTGCCAAGAAACAACCTATTTTGCCGATAATTCGATAGTTTGAGCAGGTTTTAGCGAAGCAGATGGATCATTCTTGCTGTGTGGTTGGTTCCCCGGCCCATGGGAGGTTTGATAAAAAGATTTTGTGTAATTTTCTTCATAAAGGATTGTGAAATAAGAAAGAGATGGTTGTGGGCGACAAGAGCCTGGAGTTCTCCAGCAACAGTTTGTGAGGCTCATTTTGCTCATGTTAAGTCCTTGTGACTAAGTATGTGTTCATTAAAACATTCCTCTTCATGATTTTTCAAATCCATGGAGTCATGTTGTTTTCATGCTCTGATTCAGGTGTCTCAACCCGTGGTCATTCTAATAATAGCAATAACAAACAAACAAACAAACAAACAAACAAACAAACAAATAAATAAATAATAAGGACACTGAATAATGCAGACTTGCCTGGCTTTGCAGTCCCAGAGAGGATTTATCCGTATTCTTCAGCAATCACCCACAGGTGATGTGAACAATGCTGTAGCTCTGCTCATCGGGGCTGACTCCTGCCTCTAGCACGACCACGACCACGGGTATCTGTTTTCCGAAGAGATCATTCCAACTTTCCTTGAAACAAAATGGTAGGAGTCCAGACGTTTGAAAGCCTTTGATTTCTCACGAGGGAAGGGCCCAGGGCTTTCTGTTAAATAGGAATAAATGTCAGCAGATTTGTGAAAATAACACCAGTGAATTGGACTGTTTCCCTCATCCCAGAGCTCACAAAGACCCTCCTAGAGATGTGGCAAAGATGGCATCCATGTTTCCAAAAATATATTTAGAAAAGAGACACAAAATTTAATTTTACATTAGGTTTACCTCACAGAGACTTCTGGGTAAATTTTCTGCTGACTGGTGAGACCAAAGCAGGTCCAGCTGGGCTGTGTGTCTCGTTCCATCTGGAGTCAAACCGACGCTATAGAACATCGCCATAGCAACAGTCAGACACGATGGCGGTAGTGTGATGGTCTGGGGCTGCTCTCCAGTAGAACATCCTTAAGGAGAACGTCTGACCTTTGACCTTAAACAGGCCGTTCCTGAATTCAAATGATTATGTGAAGAAGAGAACTCCTCCACAGGGATGCAAGAGACTCAGGACCAGGTATGACAACAACCAGGTGTCAACAGGGCCGGGTTGGAGTTAAGACATGGCTGAAATCCAGATAGGGAATGTTGAATTTGTTCAAGTGTGTCTGATACTAAAACTAGTTTCTTTATTTAAAACAATAAATGAAACAAAACATCAGAGGAAATGTGGGCTCCTCTCCTTTATGCTGCTCATGGTGCACGGAGATGGCCATTATCATTCAAGTGCATCTGCACGGTGAAGGACACGGCAAAGTGTGTGTGTGTGCGCGCGTGTGTGTGTGTGTGTGTGTGTGTGTGTGTGTGTGTGTGTGTGTGTGTGTGTGTGTGTGTGTGAACAGGTGCACTGAGTGTATTTTCTCTGTATTCCTTTATTTTATTGTATTTTCTCTGAGTTGTCTACACTGTCACTGAGCAGAGCTGCACTCAGAAGATTCAGCAGCATAAAGGATGCAAATAAAATATATTTTTAATAATCTAATAGTGATGATGCAGTATCTCTTCTCTCCGTAAACCACTACAGTAAATGGCTGCTGCGGGATTTATCCATAACCATAGTCTGACCATGAGGTTAAGTGTTCCTAATAGTTATAAATGAGAGGCAGGCCGTTACTTTTGTTTATTGGCATGCGTTTCTCTGGCTCTGCTCGCTGATTCCTCTAATATAACATGTCGCCTCGCCGCCAAATGAGATCAGACTGTGACAGGAGCTCCGCATCATCCACCGACAAGTCCGCGCCGTGAACTCTTCACCCGGGCATGGAGGCGGCGGGGCGGGGAGGAGGTGCGGCTGCGCGCCTGCTGGAGCGCCGAGAGCGCGCCTCGCCGATCTGAAACAATTACACATTCAATGGCGCCATCTAGCGAAAGGCAAACGCAACGACAACCTCTGAAACTGAACATGAAGCTGTAATTTTGATAAACGAACTCAGCTGTGAAGTAAAAACAGTGTTTTCACGCCGCCACGTCATTTTTCTGAGGTCCATCTTTATCTGTGTCTGAAACTCTAACCGTTACTTTTATCGTTGTGTGTGCTGTAGTTGAGCTGAGTAAGAAGCTGTGATAGAAAGAGCCAGAAAACAGCTCTTAAGCAAAAATGATTGTTGAATATTGACGCAGTAGAGGGAGAGAGGTGCATTGTGCTTTATTGGTCTGGGTTTATTGGTCTCTTATCTCAGAATGGTTTCATGTTGGGGACGTTGTGTTTGTATCCTGGCCAAGGTCACGCAGCATCAGACTGAACGTGATTTAGTGATTACTGGTGATAGGAAGTCAGCTGATTGAAAGATTTACACTTTTTTTGTAATAAAGAATAAAAATAAGAAGAATATAGCGATACTAGTTTTCTGGCTAGATTCACTTTGCAGACAAATGAACAAAACATGAACTTTGACCATTCTGAGCAGTAAAGCCGCATATCTGTTCCACGTGGGGCTCTTTGATCTCTTATCTTTACATTTTTAAGATGTTGCACTTTTTATGAAGTTTTTGCTGTTTCCTCTTTGACTCTTGCTTCCTATTTGGGGTCAAAGTTCACACCGATAAGACACTGATCCTCGTTTGTGAATGATTACAGAATGTTTAGATGTTTTGTCTTTTCGGGTGTCATATGACTCACCAAATATGAAATGTCCCACAGGAAAAACCTGACGCTTGCTGCATGTTTCTTATTTATATGAAATGTTTTCAGTTTAATTAAAGAATCAGATCTCGTGTTAAATGAGTGAAGAGAGACAGATTTCTACAGCATGAATCATCTTTTGTTTACATGAATTAAATTCTCCTTTGCTGGTCATTCTTATAAAAGTACAATGAAAATAAAGCGACCTATGTCTGTGCATCATCCATTTACTAATATAATACTAATAATAAAATACAATAAAAATGAATAATAAAAACAATAAATTTAATAATTTAAGCAGAAATAAAAACAACAACAAAGCACAAAGTCACACATATTCCAACAGAACCTCACACAATCCCTCAACCAGCATTTAGGCATGACACTGCAGCATGAAAGTGGAGTGTGGGTGTGTGCTTGCTCCAATTGCTCTGTACCTTCTGCCTGAAGGCAACAGCTCGACAACTGCCTGTTCTGGCTCACATGACTCACCACATTTCTCATGAATAGGAACAAAAAAAACTCTGTTCTGAAAATTATTTTATTTCCTTCTTTTTCCTTCTGTTTGAATTAATATTGAATCTATCAGTGTGGGAAACTGACGAAAGATCCTTTTAATTTGACACTTTTCCACAGTCAGAGTTTGGAGTCACCCTCCGTCAGAAATTAAAATACCAGCAACCAAAACTGCTGATTTGATCCTAACCAGCAGTTTAAAACCCTCTGTAGTAAGATCTGCTGTGTTAGCTATTTCTGTACTGGTGTTTTGTGTATTTAGACTCAACCCTCAACATGTGGCTGCTGAGACTGTTATGGACACCTGAGAGCGTATTACTGTGTTTAATTTTATTTTCCTCTCTTTATCTACAGTGTGAACTTCTCAGAAGATTCCTGATCATTCATTTCATTTCTAACAGGATGTGTGATCCTATTTTACCATTTTTAGGATAAATGAAAAGCATGGAAGGAGTTTTAATGCTAGAGTGTAAACATGGAAAAAGGAAACAAAACAGCTGTTTTTTAGTGGAGTTTGGCCTCTAGGTGGCAGTAAAACATAAAAGATGAGATTTCCTGTCACACTGAAGTTTCCACTTGTTCCAAGCTCTGATCGGACATGCATCACTGATCCTAAACCACTACACTTTGTTTGAAGTGAATTCTCTGAGTAAAATCACCAAGCTGCCTCGTTATGACTGTTTAGGCCTGCGCGTGCACCCGTGCACACCTGGTGAAATGAGTGGAGATTACAACGTAAGGCAGCCCGTGATTATGAACTGTTTACGGCTCTGCTGGGTAATGGTGTTGTTTATTGTGTTGCAGTAGCCCCGCTTTTCCGGTCCATCAATCCTCGTGTCAGTGGCCGGGCCCGGTGTCGCCCACGAGTGATGGCAGCGCAGTGATTATAACGGAATAAAGGGACGTAATGAAGTGCTTCCCGCCCAGTTACCCCCCCCCCCCCCCCCCACCACCACCACCACCACACACACACACACACCTTGTTTTCATATAATATTCTTTATCATGAGGTTCAGCTGAACTTCTCTGTTGCCTGCGTGTGTTTACATTACCACCCTCCATGTGGTCTTCTCTCTTAAAGATGCTCTTTCAATATTTGAATAGGTGTGTGTGTGTGTGTGTGTGTGTGTGTGTGTGTGTGTGTGTGTGTGTGTGTGTGTGTGTGTGTGTGTGTGTGTGTGTGTGTGTGTGTGTGTGTGTGTGTGTGTGTGTGTGTGGAGGGGGGTAATGGAACAGGTTGTTGGTGATTAATTTTAGAAATAGAGTTGATTGTAGTAATTAAACAAAACAAGGTAAGGCAAACGACTGGGCCGCCATCTGGGCCCTGAAGGCTGAGAACACTGCCAAGCCCACCATTTATTTACCCTTATAAAGATGCTGTGTGTGTGTGTGTGTGTGTGTGTGTGTGTGTGTGTGTGTGTGTGTGTGTGTGTGTGTGTGTGTGTGTGTGTGTGTGTGTGTGTGTGTGTGTGTGTGTGTGTGTGTGTAGATGTATTCATCACATGTTTTGTTTCCATCTAGATTTTTCCTCCTAATTTGCATCTGCGATGATGAGAGTCAGACACTTGATGATGTTTTTCTGCTTTGGTGGATAAACACACCCGAGCCAAGCGTGCATCACAGCTAGATCACCAGGTCAATTAAAACACACGTGTGGGATGTGCATGATGCTTGTGATTCCAAATGCTTGTAAAACATCCACCCCACAGACACACACACACACACACACACACACACACACACACACACACACACACACACACACATTCTCTCTCTCTCTCAGCCTGTGTTATTTTTGAACCCAGCCAAGCATCATCTTAATCTGGTCTCTTCATTTCGCCCGGCGTTTCAGAGGGAAAGCTGTGCTCGCATATGAAATAGCTTACATTATGTGCTGCAATGTTTTTCCAATGGGCCGGAACATATTAAGCTGAAAATGAATAGCAGGTCTTCTCGACACCATGTTGCGCAGTGCCTAAGCCTTCACTTCCCCTTCTCCGAGTGCTCCATCATGACGACAGCTGTCACTTTTATTGCCTGTGTACGTCTCTTGCCTGTGTGCAGATACTGTGTTTTGTGCCATATGTTGCAATGGATCTGCATTTGTGCAAGTGAGCGCGCCAGCTCTGGCATAGCCATGTGCAACGGCCCTCCATAAAAGGTCACGTGTTGAGACAAAAGATCACATCTGTCTGCCTCCTGCTGGAAGGGAAGTCATGCACGTCTGTTTGCTCTGGTGCGGTCTTACGAATCAGGATGTGGGAATGATGCTGGCACAGATGATTATCATAAATATAACATCTTTTATTCACCCCAGAAGAGGTGTGTGTGTGTGTGTGTGTGTGTGTGTGTGTGTGTGTGTGTGTGTGTGTGTGTGTGTGTGTGTGTGTGTGTGTGTCAGACGGTAGCTCATTGGTATGCTGAGTGCCTCCGGTTCCCTGTGGTGCTGGGTGGGATAGGAAGCATCTGTCACCTCTGCAGAGATCCAGCATGCTGCCAACTTAACCCTTTAAGTGCTGCATCACCTGAGGGCTGCTGGAGAGATGGCGTGAGTGTAAGAGAGGGAGGGAGTGAGAGGGATATCTATTGGTGGGCCCACTCAGGTGGGCGGACCTTTCTAGCTTCATTTGAATCATTCCAAACAGGAGGAGGAGGAGCTTAACACCTTGCAAGCTGTTTAACAAAACGGACCATTGCTGACACACTGTTCTCTCTCTCTGTCTCTCCCTCTCTTTCACCCCTCCTTTAGTTGTCAGATGTAAAGGTGTGGTTAACCTGATTCATCAAGAACCCAAATGAGAAATTTAAATTCAAACACAGACAAATGAATCCAAAACATTTACATCTGCTTTGGGTACTGTTCTCATTTAAATCAAATTTGAGCAGTAGAACAACTCAGGCCCAATCCCAATACTCGCACTTCCACCCCTGCACATGCGAGTGCGTAGGGCAGGGCTATATATTTCCGGGCCTGGAGGGCCGGTATCCAGGTTTTAACCCTGTTTCAACACACCTGATTTTGTCGTTATTAACAGGCTTCTGCAGAACCTGATGAGCTGCTGCAGGCGAGTCAGCCGCTGAATCTAGTGAGTTGGACCAGAGAAACCACTGAAACGTGTTGGATACTGGCCCTTGAGGCCTGGAATTGAACAGCCCTGGCATAGGGTGTCCCGATCCTCAAGTGCCGAAGCTGACCACGCCCCTTTTGCGCCCTTTGCTTCATAGACATTAAATATATACGGCTGTGCTTTGCTCAATGCCGACTTGGGCAAAGGGTATTACCCACAACCCATTGCTGCATGGGAATTTTGAGAAGAAGGCAGAACAATGATTCAAGTTCCTTTTCTGAAAAATGTATTTTCAAATGAAAGACGTTCATTTTAAAGGCATGGCATCTGTGGGAAGCTCAACCTTCGCTTTTCAGGATTTCACGCCATTGTTGAAAAAACTGGTCTTATTTCTCACTCTGGAGGCCTTTCTCTTCTTACCAGAGACTCCAAAGACACTTTTTCTCTCGGGACTCTCAGCCATTTTCAAAAGAACCCTGTGAGAACGGCAAGGAGTGGACGCATGTTGCTCTACACATAAACAGAATGTGCATGCTCAGGAAGTGAAAACTAACCCAGGAACGAGCACGAGCGACGACGGCCTTGTGTGAAAGCTTCACCTGAACAATGGACAGTTATGCAGACTGATGGTTCAGATGATCCACCTGGAAGAAAAACATTCTCCGTTATACCTTTAACACGATTAATGATATTTATTTATTCTCTGAATGTTTTAGACTCATTTAATGTGGACAGCAATGAATGTAAATGTTGTCAATTGTTTGTTTTTAAGTAGCACAAACAGTGACCAGCACATCAGCATGCATCGTGGTTGAGGACATAACGGTCACTGACCCAATCTGGCAGTTATTTGCACACTTGTGTACTACACAATCAAAGCCTTTCAGCACACTTCCTCCAAGTGCACTTCACAGAAGACCATAGGGTGCAGTGTGTGTATTAGGACTGGGCCTTAATATGCAGAATATGACGAAATTCCCGATACAACTCAAGAAAGCCTGTAGTGCCCCCCATACAACATTTCCCTCCTAATTGGATAATTAAGTCAGGCTGTGTGGTTATACGCTGTGGTGTCTGGTTGCTGTGAAGGGTTCTGCATTCTGGAGCCGTCTGTGGCTCTTTAGCCCCTCTGAAGTGTCTTCGTGGAGCTTTGACCAAGATTGTCACCAATAACGTTGAACTGATAACAAGATAAATGTGGTTTTGACACTTTTTCTCATCCACCATTTTTGCAGAAGCTGGACTTGCAACAGAACGACACTAGTAATGGAAGGTGAGGGGCTGCTTGTGTGAACTCTGATATGTAAGCCATATCAGAAACTATGAATGCATTACACACGCAACGATTCGTCATTTCAGTCCCAGAAATTGTCAAAAAAAGCAGATTTTTTTTACTTACAAAAAACATGTTTAAAGTGTAAAGAACAGCTTTATTACTGAGCTAACAGCTGTTAGCCCCGTTTGGACAGTGGCTATGCACAGCTCTAGACAACAGTTTATACTTCTTTGTGAATATTTCTGCTACCACTGGTTGTGCACTTTGCTTTTTATGATTATTTATTGACAGGAAAGTCTATAATTCCTTTTAGTGAATACATTACCAACAGCCTTTCATGGCACAATGGGTGAGAGTAGCAGTTCATTTGTCAATAAGTCATATTTTAGGATATTAGGGGAAAAATGGAAAATGAAAAAAATCCCTCTTTGATGGGATAAATTATATTTACTGCTTTTTTCACTTCATAATCAAACTAATTACTAACATTTAGCAAAAATTTAGATTCTCAAATTATGTTTGATACTTTTGGAGAACTGTTTGCCATGGACAGGGCAGAAGTGTGTGTGGGACTGTCCTCTGGGTATCATTGGGTTATAATATAAATCAGCTGGGTGTGTGAGTGTGGAGCTGCAGTAAATTAGCTGCATTTTAATTGTGTCTATAATAGATGACTATAATTAGTCAAGGTTCTTCCTCAACCTCTGCTGCCCTGATATAATCGTCTTCCAGCCAACAGACACCCCTTCATATCTTCATCTCTCCATTTTTCATCCCCCTGCAGCCCGGAGGGACAGAAGGGATCTTCTCCTCTTCCTCTGAGGATCCCCCTCTCTGTCAGCATCCACGAGGATCCTACCAGAGAAAAGTCATCTAAATAATGAAATAGTCAAGTCATCATTAACTTAGCATGATCAGTTATCTCTTGGTGAAAGTTTGAACAATGATAAAACATCTGAAGATCAATGTGGGGAATTAAAGTGGGCTGCACAGTGGTGCAGTGGTCAGCATTGTTGCTTTGCAGCAATAATGTCCTGGGTCCAAGTCTCAACCTGAGGTCTTTCTGCAAGGAGTTTGTATCTCCCTGTGCATGCATGGGTTCACTCTTGCTTGCTCCCACTGTCCAAACACATGACTATCAGGTTGATTGATGTCTCTAAATTGTCCTTAGGTGTGTTTGGTGGTGTATCCCTGTGTTGCCCTGCGATGGACTGGCGACCTGTCTAGGGCGTACCCTGCTTGTTTGCCTAGAGATTGCTGGAGATAGGAACCAGCCCCCTGCAATCCTGAAAGGACAAGCAGGAATAGAAAATGGATGGAATTTATGTGATAAGCAATCATGCATTGTGCTTAATATGGAACTAGGATTGGGACAATATTACATGTAACTTCTACCAAACTTAGTAGCCTGTAACATGCTTTGTAACTGTAACTTTCATTTTGTAGCATGTAATTCTCATTTTATAACACGTAACTTTAGTTTTGTAACACATAATATTTGGTACGTAACATGAAACTTTCATTTTGAAACTTGCAGAAAACAATGAATGTACAAGTTTCAAATCACAACTCCACAGTCTACAGTTACAAAACTTGAGTTTACAAGTACAAAACATTTTGTCCCAATTCTAGCTTCATTCCCAAAGAACCAATGACAGGCTTTATCTGGCCAGCCAATCATGAGTCTTCGATTCCTGTCGAAGACTATTCCTGTTGGAAGCAAGCTAGAATTTGGACAAAATGTTTTGTTCTTGTAGACTTGAGTTTTTTTTTTACTGTAAGCTGAGATGTGTGTTTTGAGAGTTGTGATTTGAAACTTGTACATTGATTTTTTTTTCTGCAAGTTTCAAAATAAAAGTGACATGTTACAAAATAAGAATTACATGCTACAAAACAAAATTTACCCGTTACAAAAGGAAAGTTATGTGTTACAAAACAAATGTTACATGTTACAAAATAAAAGTTACGTGTTGCAAAGTAAAAGTCACAGTTACAAAACTCGGTACAAGTTAAATGTAACATTGTCCCAATCCTAGTTCCATAGCTTTAGAGGTGTGCTTTCAGTGACAGTAAAGCATTTGATCTTTTTAGCTATTTTTATTGGCACCACCAGGGGGAAGAAGACAGTCATAAAACTGTGATACAACAGGTTTTTGAGGAATGTACTAATCCTGTTAAAGAGGTAGAGGTTACCACAGTTTTATTTAACAATGAGGAAAATTAATATTGGCTTGATATTAACCCTAGAGTCACACTTTCTCTCATTTAGTGGGTCTTTATAAAAATAAACTTCATAAAAGGTTTTGTTGTTGGCAGCTCTAAATGTTTAGGAAAAAGCATCAGATCACAAGAAGAGATGATTATATAAAACCGATCCATGCTTACAAAAGCTGCTGTTCTGTGCTTAACACAAGCAGTGTTTGCTTCTTCCTGCCAGAACGCTGAAACATCCTGTCGTGTGTGTGTTTCTAGACAAACACACAGGAGAGCCTAAAGGAGGTGGAGAAGAAGTTGTCCTCTGTCTCCGAACCTAAACTAGAGGTTAACTGTTTATCTGAGGTGAAGTTGACTTGAACACAGAAAGCACTGCTTCTGTGTGATCATCTGTGATGCTCCTAATTACAAGTGTGAGAGACAGAGGGGCTGAAGCGATGGGATCTGACAGAGCTGAACCTGATAAGGCCAGACAAAACTGAAAAATGTTGCTGCAGGGGGATCCATGCACTGATTAGGCCCGCGTTCGATTCCTCCGAGTGCCGATTCATCAGTGTCCAATAGCACCCGTTTACCAGGTTCTCGGGTGTCAGCGTGGTCACATCACTGCCGGGACCTCGCCAATCTCTGTCACACCGGATCAGCGTCCCAGAGAGCCGGAGCTCACCCCTGCTCCCAGTCACTGCAACAAACATGATCAACTGGGTGTACTAAGCCCACCCAATACCTACAGACCACACGGAAGTTCAGCTGAAGCTGAAAACACACACATAGCCCACACAGCAGTCAATGCTGAGATATGACCCCCCCACGGACTGCCTTGGTCACCAATCAGGACCACTTTGTCAAGGCACAGGTAACCGTGACGACTCTAATCCCTCGGCAATCGGCCGGTCATTCATCACCGCCTGGGGAAGGAGAACAAGAGGAAAGGAGGAGGGAGAGAAAGAGGAGAAAAACGGAGGGTGGAGGGTGACAGAGACAGGAGCAATGGTGCAGACAAATGGCCCCCAAAATTCAGTATTAATCAGCAACTGATTTGCTGCCCCTTTAAAGCCAATACCACTTACAGTCTGGGGAGATGTGTGTGTGTGTGTGTGTGTGTGGGGGGGGGGGGGGTATCAGACAACAGAAAAATGACACAACACAGTAAGATGAGAAGCAAAAGGAGTGATGGAGAACGATGGAACAGCAAAACAAAGAGTCAGGAAAGCAGCTCATAGGAGTCTTCTGTTGCATTAGGTGTTAGCTTAGTGACATGGTAAAATGCTGTGTAAGATGCTACACACACACACACACATACACACACACACACACACACACACACACACACACACACACACACACACACACACGCACGCACGCACACACACTAGGAACCCCTCTGTTGATTTGTCACTGGAGTTGATCAATAGCTGTGATGGAAACAGAATCAGCCCAGATGGATTAAACGTCCCAGTGGCTCTGACGTTATTTTCCCATTAAGAGAAGGCTAATCATTACACAGCCACACACACACACACACACACACACACAGAGAGAGAGAGAGAGAGAGAGAGAGAGAGAGAGAGAAGCTGCACCACACACCTTCTATTCAGTAGAAACAAACAGAAACATGACTGTACACACACATAATCACTTGTTTTGACATCCCCCCCCCCCCCCCACACACACACACATACACACAGACACACACACACTAAAGAAGCTACAGCTAAAAGCTGTCAGTGTGACCGTATCGATCTGAGACAACAACACACAGTTAGGTCTCAAAGAAAACACCACACTTATCACTTTAATAGACAAGAAAGCAACATTTTCAGTGTTCGTGTTTCATCAGCCTTCTCTAAAGTACTGCAGCCGTCAAGCAGCTGCTAAAATATCTGGTCAGGTCTGAAAATGATTGTAACAGAAAAGCAGCTTTGTGATTGCTTAGCCCATGACACCTTGACAGCATTAAGAAGAAATTGTGTCACATCCTGATGCAACGCATTCTCACACCCGAAGCGTTTGCTCGGCAGAACTGGAAAGTCTAAATCCTTCTCAGCCCAGTTTGAGAGACCAAAGAAAAAACATCCACCTCATTATTTATACTGAATCAACTCATTCTTTAGACTGTCATTATTTTTGTCTGCAGATTTAGTGGGATGGCGGTAAAAGAACCATCTGTTTGACGCTGAAGCCTGTTTAAATTCACTCATTCACACCGACTGTGGTTCACTGAGCGTCTCTGGATATCTGCTCCCACAGGAGCACCAAATGATTAGAAATGTGACATAATACGTTTAATGATAAACCTTTAGTAATAACTTGTACCATCAGACGCTGCAAAATGATTTTCCTGGCTAAAAATAATAAAACAAAAGCAAAAACCACTCAAGTTTTATTTTGAAATAAATAAAAAAGTTGAATCCACGTGGAAACATTCTAGAGCTTCACATCCAGACTCACGCTAGGGGTTGTATGAACTAGTCGACTAGTCGACTTCACTGCTCTGTAGTGACTTTTTATGCCTTTCATAGACTAGTCGCTGTCACGTGATAATGACCGACAAGATGCAGTCCTCGGAAAAGACAGCAGGTGACGAGCCCCTGCGCGGCGGAAGGCGACGCGCTGTGCCAGAGCGTCGGTACTGACACCCGCCGTAAAACGGACATTTAACCAAATTGTGACCTTTACCCTCTTGCACAACATGCATCACAACATGCCCTATAGGTTATAAATTGTAAGTCGCTTTGGTCTTTGGGGACATAAACTCTTGCAATTTAACCTTCCCCTCACCCCCATCCTAACCTTAACCAGCGTGCGCATGCAAAGCTCTGATCGTTGACGCGCTCCAGACATCTGCGTCCTGAGCACGGCCACAGTAACATTATCAAATCAGGTGTCGCCACCTCAAAAACTAATTTAACACGCAATCGTTCATGTCGGCTCATTTCCTTTTATGTTTTCTGTCTTTTATTTGTGCCTGATACTTTTCGCTGCTGTGGATCGGGCGCATCACCTGTTTTGTCCTCTGGTGACGCACCTAACTGATGTGGCCGGCGCGCGGCGCGTACTCCACTGTTTTTGCGGTCGGTAGATATTTTAGAACTGCAGTTCATAAGGTGAATATATATGAACCCAGGTAGCAGTTTCTCTTTAAGATTGAGAGGAGATGCAGGAAGATAATAAACAGGCAGGACAGAAAAATAGTCAAATAAAAACAAGTTAGTTTTTGTACCTGGTGGTTGCAACAAACAGACACCATTGAAGGTAATCAGAAGTGAGGAACAGAAAATGAAATAATTATTTTAATGTTTAGAGCAGCAGGAACTCTGAGAGGCTGCAGGTGCATCAGTGAGTTTGTGGCCGCTGCGCAGGGGGAGGGGGGAGAGGGCTGAAGTGGAGCAGTATACAGTAGATGCAGAAACTTGTTAAAAGAAATGTGTTTAACTTTGAAAATGTGGGCGCACTTTTAATTGTCAAAAACTCCAGTGAACCAACTGACCCTTTCTGCTTCTGTGGAATTGCGCTTCCTTGATCTGCCTTGATCTACGGTCGCCATCGTCATTGGTGGAGCGCTCCAACAAGCCGGCTTATGTATATACATGAGATCCACAAGGCACTTTGCATTGACTATTTATGGCAGTAAGTGGGTGTGGTGAGGGCGGGATGTGACTAAAATGCAGCTGAGAAACATTCTCGTTAAGCCTGATTTATGCTTCTCCGTCTGCGTCAGTGCGGAGACACGCAACGCCATTATCCGTCCTAGCGTAGGGCTCCGGCAGGCACGCAAGTACGTACGGAGTCGAGCCCACTTTTTAAACATTCGTCAAACGAGACGGATTACGCAAGCTTGTGATTGGTCAAGACGCCGCTGTTGTTTACAGTGCCGCCATTGCAAAGAGAGCCGAGGATAACTAGCGGCAGACACGGAGCAGCTTGAAGAACACCTTGCGAAAAAACTCTAAAAATATGAACGTTTAATTCTTCCGTGACTGGAGGAGTGAAAAGATGCGCAGCAAGCGTTTTATTTGTGGACGGAAATGACAGGAAACGTGGGTTTAGAGGTGGGGAGCGCATGAAGAGGTGGAGGAGGATGAGAGACAAATATATCCGTGTTAAAAGTCTCTTATATACAAAAAAACCCACAATATAAACACATTATCTTGGACCGATACATGACAGGATACCACAGAACAGCGCTACGCCCTCTGTTGTCCTGCTTGGCAATTGCTTTGCAACACTCTCCAGGAGACGGAGAAGTATGAGAGCAAAACGCTTCCGTCAATCCGTGCGTGTCTGTCCCTTGCGGAGCTGACAGAGAAGCATAAACCAGTCACCGATTTATGAAGCGGAGATTGCGTGCAGCTGTGCGTTCTCCATGTTTGATAGATCACTAACCTGCTTGGTGTGAGTACATTTTTTTTTGCTGAGCTTAAGTACGGTTTTAATAAGGATTTTATGCAATGAGACCCTGGGCTTTTAGGATTTCCTCTGGATTTGGAACAGAACAGAATCTTATTTTCTGAGCCCATACTAGACTCTTTAGAGTAAGTTTTCAGCAGCTATTATATGAGATTTAGGCATTCTAGAGTCACCTGACTGGTTTGGTCTGGAACAAACATTATGTACAGTACAGAGACAGATCATCAAAGTTTTCATACAGAGTATTAAATGGGACCAGTTATGCAAATCTGACATGTCACAGCTTTTTCTGCATGTCATGTGGGTTTCTACTGCCTCCAAGAACACTATAAACCTGAAAAAACACATCCATCAGTTTCTATCCCTCAGTGTGTTTACATGCGCATCAGAAAACCGAAGTATTGCCCTGACTCACATCTTTTTTTTTTTATTGCAAGTAAACGTGTTAGTCTGGCTGAAGGCAAACTGGTTCTCATTGAGCTGAAGCACCAAGATAATGCGCTAGCAATTCAAATACATTCTGCATGTAAACGGGTCATTGAACCGGTGGGACGCTTGTGCTTTGGAAGTGAAGAGACCATGGAAGCAGTCTTCTGACAAGACCATTGTCAGAAACACGTGTAACACCATAAAACAGGACAGTACCTACCAAATGTGTGTTAGTTTTCAGGAGTTAAAATGCCTTAAATGAGTTGTTTCATTCATTGTTTTCATTGAATGTTACGCTTTGATCTGGAATATCTCAACGATCTCTGAGGACCGCAATAAAGTAGTTTCAGATGTCCATTCATCCATTCCACCTCTTATCCGGAGTCGGGTCATGAGGCAGCAGCCTAAATAGGGAGGCCCAGATTTCCCTCCCCCCAGCCACTTGGGCCAGCTCTAAGGGGGAATCCTAAGGCATTCCCAGGCAACCAAAATGACCACAATATTTGTCAAAAGTAGAGACCCGATCCTCAGGCCAGCAAATTGGATCCCCTCAACACCTTGGCTGCGCCTATAGATTCTGTCCACAAATGTTATGAACAGAATCGGTGACAAAGCGCAACCTTGATGGAGTCCAACTCTAACTGGAAACAAGCTTGATGTAAGGTTATGAAGTTCGTTGTTTTCAACTCCACACAGCTGCCCCCTGTGCACAATAACACCCGTGTAGAAAAACCAAGGTCGGGTGTTCCTCAGACTGTTTACATTCCAGGAGAAGAGTCCGAAGGAGAAGAAGAAGCTTTACTTAATCAAAGTACTTTATTTGTGATTAAAATTATTAAGCAAAACAGATGTTGATCAACAATAATCAAGTGAATGATCTGTGAAATAAATATGTCATGAGTTATGTTTAATGAAAACAGGACAACTGCACAGACATACTGATCCTCATCTCCATAGAAACGCATGACACATTGTTCCAACCAATCAGAGCTTTCGGCTGCCGCAGGAGAATCTGGTGTTGACTTCAAGTGTCCAATCCACTTTACTACAACTTATCAACAATTCAGAGATATAAAACAAGGCAACGCCATTTTAAGCTCAGTTCCATTTTGACTTCAGTTCTATTCACCGTCATCCTAAAGATCAGCACAGCCTGGCCAGATGTGTTTTCTTCTTTAAACTAAGAACTGTGAAGCGGGAGATTTTCGTCGTTTAACAACCAGACGACATCCTTTCAAAATAAGAGCACCTGCCAACGCCGCCGATTAGTACCGGGGTCGACCCTCCAGACGGGCTTTGAAACGTTGTGACCGCTGCACCGACAGCTCCAGCGTACATCCGAGGTTCTTGGACCTGGCATTTCCTGATCTACCTGGGAGACCCCCCACTGGGTACGTACACGGCAAAATAGCGGCTCATGTCATCACTTTATAAGCCTCGTGATATCTAGTCATAACAAAGACTACCAGATTCAGTTACGTCATCCTAAAGAGTCTGAACCAACCACACACACACACACACACGCACCAACATAACATCCATATCCATTTTCATCCATCACAGAGTTAGTCCTGGTAGATTGTTTAGAATTTATAATTACGAAATTAAAGATTCTCAAACGATCCCATCTCTCTCTCTTTTCTTGTCTCAAAGTCAATACAGAGTGTTTAATTAAACTCCCTGATGATAAAAACAGCCTATTCTTCTGTTTATAAAAAGTGATCTACTTACAGTGTATTAAAATACAACCCTAGATAGATACATCACTTCAAGTCAACTTACTGTGGACCAAGTGTGTGCATGTATCAATCAATCAAGTTTATTTCTATAGCGCTTTCCACAACCATAAAAGGGGGCCAAAGCGCTTTGCATAATAAAATAAAACCATACTGTATAAAATTAGGGATTACAATGAAAGGTAGAACTTAAAACCTCTAAATGAAAAACTGATTAACCCTCTCAGGCTCTAAATAAGTTTTGATAAAAGGACGATCAACTAAGTCCTTCAGGGGTTCTTCTGGGTTAAAAATTCTCTTGAAATACGTATGTGGAGTAACCAGGTAGGTAGGTTTTAACGTAGCAAATCTGCAATGCCTGCCTCCAGAGCATTAAGAGACTACACTTGTAAAAATACACTAATCATAAAAGCTAAAAGAGAAGAGTTGGGTACAAGTATATCCCTAAAACTCAACCCTGACAAGTGGACCTCAAGGGATAAACCATCAATCCTGCTCAATGGTCAACTTTCCTCGTGGGGTCACCCATAAAGACAGTGGGAGGATTAAAATTGGACATGTCAGTCGTCAGGCGCAGGTCATCGGGAAGTTCGTTCCAGAGTGAAGGAGCCACCACTCAAAAAGAGCGGTCGCACCAATGTTTGTACCTAGACTGAGGGAGATCTAGAATGAACTTGCCCATTGATAAAGTGTCGGAGAGATAGGCAGGGCCAAGGCCCTGGATACTTTCAAATGTAAATGTAGTGATTTTAAATTGTATTCTGAAAGATACAGGGAGCCAGTGTAGCCCTGAGAGAATGGGAGTAATGTGGTTCCGCTTGCATGTGTTTGTGGTTTGTGAGGAGATGGACTGCAGAACTATGGTGGACTTTGGCAGGTTGACATATAGGGCATTCCAGTAGTTGAGGCATGAACTAATAAAAGCATGAATAACTTTCTCTAAGTCTGAGCGGTTTAGAAATATCTTCAGCTTGGAGATGGCTCTAAGTTGATAAAAGCAAGTCTTGACTACTGCGTAGACCTGCTTATCGAAATTCAATTGTTCATCAAAGATAACTCCGAGGTTCCTGATATAAGGCTTACATTTGAAGGCCAGATGACTGAGGTCGGTTACAGGAATACTAGGATGTTTTGGAGGGGTAAAAACTACACACTCTGGGATTTTTTTTTCATTCAACAGGAGTGCGTTGTTTGAGAACCATGGCTGAAAATCATTGAGGCACTTTAGCAGAGAGGTTATGCTAATGTTTGAAGTGGGACTAATTGGAAGATAAATCTGCACATCACCAGCATAACTAGTGGAAGTGAATGTTATGTTTTGTAATAAATTTCCCAGTGGTAACATGTATAGGGAAAATAGCAGAAGGCCCAGGACTAATCCGTGGGGAACACCACTAGATAGAGGAGCTGTTGAAGAAAGGGCATCTCCTAACTTCACTGAAAAGGTTCTTCCTGACAGATAGGAGGCAAACCATTTCAGGGCTGTACTAGCCCAACATACTGTACTAGGCGTGAAACAAGTATCTTGTGATCAACCGTATCAAAGGTGGCGAAGAGGTCTAACATAACTAGCACAACCGGCTGCCTGTCATCCACTGCTCTAGTTATGTGATTGTGTACCTTCAGGAGAACTGATTCTGTGCTATGACGTGATCTACAACCTGATTGGAAGGTTTCTAAAATGGAATCATTATCAAGAAATTTTTGGACTTGAGTAAAAACAATCTTCTCAAGGACCTTGGATAAAAAAGGAAGATTAGAAATAGGTCAGAAATTCAGTAGGGCAGTCGGCTCCCTGTTAGGTTTTTTGAGTAAGGGCCGAACCACTGCATGCTTAAAGCCAGATGGAAAAACACCAAAACGTAAAGAGGAATTAAAGAGCGTTAAGATGAAGTGACCATTAACTGAGAGCATATTCTTTACCATCCTAGCCGGGAGAAAATCTAAAAGGTTCCCAGTGGATTTCGTGTTCCCCACTAGGGCAGCCAGTGAGGGGAGTGACACCGGATCAAACTTTTCTAGGACAGCATTGGAACGGAACAAGGAGCCATGATGGTGGCACCAAATATACCAACCCTTCACTGGATTGATGACATTTTGTCAACAAAAAAACCTTTGGAATGTCACAAAGTTGTTCACAGGTGTCAATAAGGACAGCCGAAGACGGGTTGAGAATCAATTGTCCTAAAAAAGATCCTTGGAGAGTGGTTATTGGTAGCAATGATAGAGGAGAGATCCTGAGATTTTGCTGTTCTAACTGTTGCCTGGTAACAAGCTAAACTCTCTCTAAGCATATCTGGAGAGATTTGCAGACGGTCCTTCCATTTGCACTCAGCACTCCTTCATTATCTCCTAATTGAGCGTGTAGTGTCATTGAACCAAGGTTTGGATGGTCGGTGAGTGCCTCTGCATTCCAGAGGAGCCACATTGGCCAAAATTCCCAGACAGGTGGAGTTTAGAGCCCCCACTGGTCTCTGGTGGAGAGAGAGAGAGGAGGTAGGTGGTTCCATAACCATTACCAGTGTTAGAAAAACTAGTGGTGAATGCCTCAACAGTGGAAGGTGTGAGGGTGCGACACCAGCTAGCATTTAGAAGTGGAGGAGTAGCAGACTGGGAGGTAGCTACATCAAAGTTTATAAAGCAGTGGTCAGAAGAAGAAGAAAATATCATTTCTATAGCACCTCTCAAGATAAAAAAAAATCATGAGGCGCTTCACAAAAACAAAAAATGTAAACATATAAAAAAGAATTTAGAAAATGTTTAAAAATATATTTAAAATGAGCAAAAAGAGAATTGTGATTAAAAAATGTTAAGAGAGAGAGAGAGTGAACGGAAAAGAGGGAAATCAGTGGATCCTGAGGAAGATGGAATAGGTGGGGAGAGCAGAATAAAGAGAGAGTGGTGAAGAAGGTCATCCAAAAGCCAGCTTGAACAAGTGAGTCTTCAGCTGCTTTTTGAAGGAGTTCACTGAGTCCACTGATCTCAGGCTCAGGGGGAGAGAGTTCCAGAGTCTGGGGGCCACAGCAGCAAATGATCTGTCACCTTTAGTCTTTAGCCTGGTGCTGCACAACCAGTAGGCTTTGAACACTGGACCTCAGGGACCTGCTGGGGGTGTAGGGACTAAGAAGATCACCAATGTAAGATGGTGCTTGTCCATGTAAGGCCCTATCGACCAGAACCAAGATCTTAAAATTAACCCTGAAGTTGACTGGCGGCCAATGAAGCTGGAGGAGAAACGGGGTGATGTAGGTTTGTTTGGAGGACTTGGTCAGAAGCCGAGCACAGACATTCTGAACCACCTATAGGCGTTCAGGGAGGTTCTGCTCAGACACGTGAAAAGAGAGTTACAGTAGTCTAAGTGTGAGGAGATGGAGGTGTGGAGAACTGTCTCAAGTTCAGAGCGGGACAGAATGGGACTCAGCTTAGCAAAGTTTCTGAGATGGAAGAAGGAAGAGCGAACAAGAGAACTGACATGAGAATCCAGGGTGAGAGCTGGGTCAAAGGTCACACTAAGATTCCTGACAGAAGGTTTGGTGTGAGAAGCAAGCTGACCAAGAGAGTCTCTGACTTTGGGAACCAGCTTGTCTGGGGCACAGATGAGGATCTCAGTCTTATCTTCATTCAGCTGTAGAAAGCTCCCAGCCATCCAAGTTTTGATAGAGTCTAAGCAGGTGTGCAACAGCTGCAGCTTAGACATCTCATGGGGCTTAAAGGAGATGTACAGTTGGATGTCATCTGCATAAAGATGGTAGGAGATTCCTTTGAAGGAGCTCAGGATGTGCTGAAGTGGGAGCAGGTAGAGGAGGAAGAGCAGAGGCCCCAGCACAGAACCTTGTGGGACACCATGTGTAAGGGAGTTGGTGGAGGACCTAAACTTGGAGACAGCCACAGAAAAGGAACGCTCAGAAAGATAAGAGGAGAACCACTCCAGAGCAGTTCCTGATAGACCTACCCAGTCTCTCAGCCTCTCCAGTAGCAGGTGATGGTCAGCAGTGTCAAAGGCTGCAGTCAGGTCCAGCAGGACCAGAACAGAACAGTCCCCTGCATCACTGTGAGTCAGAAGGTCATTAGAGACCCTAAGAAGAGCTGTTTCAGTAGAATGAGCTCTACAAAACCCTGACTGGAAGCTGTCATAGATTTTCTGTTCATCAAGAGCAGCTGTGAGTTGTTTAGCCACAACCTTTTCCAAGATCTTGGAGATGAACAGAAGTTTAGAGATGGGTCTGAAGCTGCTATGGAGAGAGGAGTCGAGACTCGGTTTTTAAGAAGCGGGTGGATTACAGCGGTCTTAAAGTAAGCAGGGACCTGACCAGAAACCAGAGAAGCATTAATTATAGAGAACACGCTGGGACCGATGGACTGAAAAGCACTTTTAAACAAAGATGAGGGTAAGATGTCGAGGGGACATGCAGAGGTCTTCATAGAGTTAACTAGTTTGGTTAACTCAGGCAAAGAAACAGGAGCAAAGTTATCTAGGATGATAGGCCTGGTTGGAGTCGGGAGAGGCAGCGATAAGGCTGAAGGAGAGATGCTAGATCTAACCTTATTGACTTTGTCCACAAAGAAAGACAGAAAGTTCTCACAGTCTGCAACAGAGTGGATGGAGGCTGTAGGAGAGGCAGGAAAGACAATGCTGCTGATAGTGTTAAACAGCACCTTGGGGTTCCCTTTGCTCTGGGACACCAGGTTGGAGAAATAGGAAACCCTAGCATCTCTGACTGCAGAGTTAAAGGATGTCAGAAGATCCTTTAGGTGCAGCAGATGGACGTGGAGACGGGTTTTCTTCCACAAACGCTCAATTTTTTGGAATTGGCGCTTCAGGCTGCGAAGGCTGTCAGAGAGGCCAGTGGCCTCTATACCTGTAAGGGTAACAGAAAGGCCTTCGTAGATCACTAAGGCCAGTGTATGGCCTTGAGAGTGAGCTGGATCACTCACTAGCGGACACAAATTAAACATGCTCAAGATGGATTTAAAATCAATTGCCAGTTTGTTCTCAGGACAACAGAAGTGGATGTCAAAATCACCGCTGGTAGCAATCTTATAATATTTAGACACAGTATTGCATGCATGTGTGTCGCGGTGAGCCGGCCCAGTTCATGTTCTGGAGGCTTTGTTGGTGGTGGGATTTCCCCAGATTGGCTGTGGTACAAAGCTCTTGTGATTCTGAAGTTAGGAATAAACCAAGAAAGCTACAAATTGCCTCATTTTTTACCATAAAAACACCACACACTGTATAAGCAGTGTTGAGCCATTTTCTGCAACCATCAGATTCTGTAACTCTAGGAGAGAACCTGAAGAAAGGGGTTGGACCTTTGAACTGTTTTTTGTTTTCTTATGCAAAATGTAGCTCAAACGTCTTCACAATTCTCTATAGTGTTTAGTTTTTTTTTTTTTTCAGATACTTTAAACATGGAGAAATGTAGCCCTCTTACTCCTCCACCTCTTCATACACTCGCCACCCCTAGACCCGTATTCTCGTCATTTCTGTCCACAAATAAAATTCTTTTTACTCCTACCATCACGGAAGAATAAACTGTCATATTTTCACTGTTTTTCCCCAACGTATTCCTCAAGCTGCTTCATATCTTCAGCTCTTTTTTCATATTTTTGAGGGGGCAATGGCGGTGCTGCTGACGACTCGACAAGGAAGCAGCTTCCTGACCAATCATAAGCTTGCATTCTCTGTCTCATTCAACAGATGTTTAGAAAAGTGGGCTTGACTCCGTCTGTCCTTGCCAGCCTGCTGGAGGGCCCTCGCAGCGACACATATTGGCGTTGCGTGTCTCTCCACAGAATCAGACGGAGAAGCATCATCTAATCTTTAGGCTCTCCTCTCAGCAGGGGCCACATGGGGGTCCCCTGGGGCGTGGGACTCAGCTTTTGATGATGGACATCCAGTGGTACCAAGAGCAGCAAGAAGAGAACTGAATGTGTGTTGAGAGGATCAAATGTAATTTGGCTCCCAGTAATGTCAAAATCATACGGAAGAGCGTTAGGCCCAGTTCACACAGCAGCTAGTTTTTAACCTGATTCTCTTTTTCCAACAATCATTACATTTAGGCCTAGAGGAACCTGATTACTGTAAGGACTCTAGAAATAATCTTATCAGATAATCCCACCTTGTGTGGTGTGTTAAGAGCACTCTGGTGTGGATGTTGGGACAGCTTGGATCATCAATCAGGGACATCAAATGTGTTGGATTTTCATGGTTTCATTTAGAGGACAAACGACGCAATCAGAAAGTGAGATGATACACACTGCGTGCTCGTCCGCCATGTTTGTTTACTCAAAAGTCAAGTTTGACTTGCAGAGTTTTTGTGATGTTTCCCATATGGTCGAGGGAATGTTCGTTTCTGAAATTATTTCATGCACAAAATCAAGTGTTTTAGCTTGTGGCCACACACCGTACCAAAACTATCGTATCTGTGGTTTTTTACCACCACATATGGGGTCTTTCATGTTTTGTGAACCAGGTTTTAAAACCATCACAGAGTGTAAAAGGAAGGATTCTAACTGCACTCCTGATCCCTCACTGCTCGGTGCTTTAAATGACTTCATTATCCAGCTTTGGGTCATCAAATACCTCTCCATACAGTTCAGACCCACCAGGAAAGTGGCTCTTTACTGTCCCAACAGCAAATGCCAGGAAGCTGCTGCAGAGGAATAACCCTTGGAAAGAGGTTGGTCCAGAGAGCATCCCAGAGTGCGTTCAGTCATCTCTCCATCCTAAACTTTTTGCATGCGGCCAACTATTGTCTCAATCCCAAAACCCTCAACTGCAAAAGAAATGACTGGTTGTTCTCCTGTGATTTCACCTGTATAGAGCTCCGGGAGTTGACGTCACTTCTCCCGGCATGCAACAGTTCAAATCGAAACGGCGCCATATTGGCAGGTAAAAGCCGACAGCTGGACTATTTGTTATTGTCAGAAAACTCAATCAAACGGGAAATATGGTCGATTCCTGTTGTGCCCCAGGATGCAGAATAGACACGGACGACATAAGGAATGAGCCATCTACAGGATTCCCCAAGATCCGGAGCGCCGCAAACGTTGGATCATTATAATAAAACGCGCTAGTGACCGGGCTGAAATGAAACTGTGGGATCCCGAGAGTAAAGGTTTTCGCTTATGCAGCGACCACTTCATATCAGGTACTTAAACCAACGTTTCCTCAACTGTGTATGGTATTTATTTTAAATGCTTTTATTACGATTCTTAGTGGGCTTCCTAAACTTATTTTGGCGTGGCTTTTTCTGTCTTATTACTCATAGCAGCAAGTAACGTCACGTAAAACGGTGTCTCGTGAGTTCTGCGTGCTGTCGTTTACCTGTTTTATGATCACAGCAATTAACCGGCTAAGCTGTATTTAATTTTTAAGCAATGGTTGATCAGTTGTCAGATCACCTATAAAAAGCACTTTGGATTGCTATTATCTGTCTCACCGAGACAGATCTCAGACAGACCCTGAGACGCTCCTGCCTGACATATTTATTTTATTCATGGAAAACAATCAGACTAGTGATTTCTCTTGGCGTTCAGTTTATACATTCAAACAGCACAGCACTCTATTTGAAATACTTACGTGTAAATCTGTTATTTGTCCATCCATTTTCATCTGCTTATCCGGAGTCGGGTTGCGGGAGCAGTAGCGTTTAGAGCCCCAGACTTCCCTCTCCCCAGCCACTTGGGCCAGCTCCTCCGGGGAAATCCCAAGGGGTTCCCCGGCCAGGTCCGGTAAGAAGTCCGCTCCGACAGCTTCTGGCGTTTTTAAAAAGTATCCCAGGGGCACGGTAAGGGTCGGAGATGTTTAGTCTATTTAATTTCTGACTATATAAAGTGATTTCTTCGGTTTTCAAGTGTGAAGTAAACTCCGACGAAGTAAAATCCAAGCCAATCCCGTTCACGTTCACGTTTACGATCCGTGTTTGTTTAGCTTCTTTTACCTGCCAATATGGCGTCTACTAACTGAGAGTCACGTGGGGTCCGGAGCTCTATTGTCATGAAATACCAGGAGCAGCAGAGAGAACACCTTGAACCTGTTTAAGTGTCTGATGGACCAACCCATCTATTTAAAGGAGGCTGAAAAATGCTGGAGGAGATGTCCCTGACAACAGTTTTATATAAGAACTGCTCCGAAGCACTGCTCTAAAAAATAACCAACAGCAGCTTCCCTGCTGTAGAAGAGATTACCGCCTGATGCAGAACCAGAACTATCCACCCTCTTTAGGCAGCCTCTTCTCCAAGGATAAGGCTCATGAACTCTTTTCTGTTCATTACAATATTAAGTTTTGATGTTGGTGAACCCTCTACAGAGGTCATTCAAGGAGATATTTGCAATATTAACTGTTAATAACAAAACTCTTCAAAATATCTTTAGTCATTAGTGGAGAAATGCAGCATTTTGAGGAATCCTTAGACACCTTCCTGTAGCAATTAACCACAAACTCTGCAGACAGAAGGTAGTTTAGCAATGAGGTAAGCTCAAGACGGTAAATTCTTTGCGTGACCAAGGACGCTGAGGTGAAATGATACATTATACGACGTGGGAAGCAGGAAACAACATGAGGCAGGAGAGCGGAGAGAAAGAGAAGGAGAGTGATAGCTCTGCAGGGAGGAAGTGTGAGACCATCTGCTGTTGGCTACCTGCTGTTCGCCTTCTCTCCACACCTTCTCCTCCTTCTCCCCATTTCTCCTGCAGTCTATAAACGTACTCAGTCAGTTAGTGTCAGAGAACCTGTGTTCATCCTCGAGACAACACACACACACACACACGCACACACACACACGCACCCACACACACACACACACACACACACACACACATGTCTAAACACATAACAAAGCAAGCCAGTTTCAGTTTATTTGTAACTTTAGATTCCATATCTATACACTACTACAGCTAGCTACTTACCTCTTCAGGTACTTGCCACTTTTCCACTGCATCTCTTTGAGACTAAACAACCAGGCATGGCACACACACACACACACACACACACACACACACACACACACACACACACACACACACACACACACACACACACACACATACACGCACACACACACACACACACACACACACACACACACACACACACACACACACACACACACACACACACACACACACACACACACACACACACACACACACCTACTGTGAGAGTGCCTCTCTAATGAATTCTGAAGATTCCAATTTCCCCTCTGCCACCAAAGACAGAAAACCCTCTGAGCTCAATTACCCCTGTCTCACACACACCAGACGAGACCAGCAGCGTACAAACACACACATGGACACACATTCGGATGCATCTTTAGTTGTAATCACAGATGCACACACACACACACACTTGCACACCTTAAACCACTGTGACATGTTGAGAATCACACAATCAGAGGCGTGCAGTGGGACTGAGAGGAGTATTAGTCTAAGGTAGATTGTACCTGATAGGAGGTAACGGGGTGAGGGAAGGGAAGAAAAAATGGGGGGTTGTTGGGTGCATGGGGGGTGAAGTCAGGAACAAAAGGCGATGGAAGCATAGTGGGAGAGAAAGATGCAAAGACAGAAGTGCTTGAGTAAACTGAGCTGAAAAGCTGAAAAAGATGTGAAGGAGATATGAGGAGGAGGCAGGAGGTGCAGGCCTCGGGCTTTTAAAGAATCCACTCTTCCAGAAACCTTATTAAATCCTACAATTAGCTGAGCGTTTCAGGCTATAAATAGGCTCACTTTTCCCATTTCGTGATGTCAGTCAGCGAGCCAAGATTCGACTGCGGGGAAACAAAACAATTTAAATTATAGCAAGGCTCTCTCTTTGTCTGGCCACCCTTTTAACGGGATAATTACTAGTCTATTCATTCGCGCTAGGCCAGGGCGATATATCACCACGCCGCACAGCGGCCCAGCTTTCTGTGATAAACGTCTTTTACTGAGAGGGGAGAGGAGGAGGGAATGGAGGGGGTGCTGAGGGTTAACGTGTGCCCGCTGATATCAGTTTACCGTCTGCTGATGGCGTCTACCAAAAGCCTCGTCTGCGATATTGAATAGCCTCCTGCCAGATTCTGGAGAGCGCACGAGGCAACGGCAGCCTGGTTTCTGGAGTGACACCTTCCTGTGGGCCCTCGTTGAGAAAAAATGAACCAGAGGGAAGGCAATGAAAGGGGAAAGAGAGGAAGTGAAAAGCATCTATTATTCAGCACGGCCCTGATGCCCACATACGCACGCCATTAAAAATAGGAAATCCATAGCGGAGACAAATGGCTTCTAAATGAAGCGCTACAGGAGGAGAGCGGAGATAGGGACCCCTGTCACATGTGCTTTAATTGTCTCCCGGGGCGATGAGAGGATTTATCAAATTCATCGTGCCAGTGAGGGTTGTTAGGCCTCTGACGATGAGCGGCTGAAGAAGCAGCGCAGCATGCGTTTGGGCGTTCACAGATATGCAGCACAACACGAAGCTGGTGAGCAATTAGGCCTTCATAAATAGAGCCGAGCTGCTCCAACTGGCTGCTGTGGTTAAATAAAAACCGTCTGACTGGTTTGTAAACTCAACGAGGCAATAAAGGCTCTGTTCAAAGAAACAGCACTGATCGCAGTGGGTGTGGAACGGTTTCGCCTGTGATCAATTCAGAAGTGGTGGAGCCCTCTAGTGGTATCTGGAGGATATTACAACTTAACAGTAACTTTACACAGGCAGCAGAAAGGAGCGTCCTATTACGATGAATGTAAATGTCAGAGCAGGTCACTACAAACTCCTTCACTTGAGACAGGACCCCACCCCTGACATGGAGAAGGCATTCTACCCTCAGATTTAGAAGAGCTGATTCTCATCCCAGCTGCTTCACAGCTGCAAACTGCTCCAGAAACATCTGGAGATCATGGTCTGATGAAGCCAACAGAACCACATCATCTGCAAAGAGCAGAGGCCTGATCCTCAGGCTGCCAAAACAGATCCCTTCAGCACTTTGGTTGCATCTAGAAAGCATGTCCATAAAAGTTCTGAACAGATATGACAAAGAGCAGCCTTGGTGGAGTCCAATTCTCACCGAGAACGAGCCCGACAATCATACAGGGACCTAAAGCATGGTACCCCATGCTATACCCCAAACAGGGCCTTCTCCAAATCCACAAACCACATGTAGATTAGTTGAGTGAACTCCCACGCACCATTCAGGCCCCCACTAAAGGTATAAGGCTGGTCCAGTGTTCCATGGCCAGGACAAAAACCACATTGCTCCACCTGAATTCCTCCTCCTGGTTCAATTATCAGATGGACCCTCCTCTCCAGAACCAACAACAACCTTCCCCGTTGTGAGTCAAGATGGGTGAGTTCATGAATGTTAGGTGACAGTGTGACGTAGATCTGTCAGGATTTTCTAATCCTAGAGTTTCACCGTCTGTTTTCTATCAGAAGCGAATGCGGGAGATAGGTGTAGGAGACTATTTTCATGTTCAGCCTGCATGAAACACTCAGAGTGACCCGTTAGAATCAGAAATCTGATTTAAAAATGCTTTTTCAGTAAACCACACCTTTAATTATATCTAATCCTAATGGTCTTTTTTGACGTTCTGTAAAAAGTTTAACTGTTGATAAAAGGTCAAGGTTAGCACTGAAGGATGGACACACCTTAACTAAGTGAGAGGCTAAATTCCCACTAATGCACTTGTTATTATGAATATCCATAAAAATAATTTCTACCTGTTCTTACTAGGTGCTGATACCAATACCAATACCAGTATCGGTATCGGTAAAAGTTAACCGATACCAATGCAGTTGCTTGAAAATGGCTTCACTATAACTTGTCATTTCTGTTCACCTAATATTTTAGTTTTGTGATGATTTCTATTCATATATTTTACTTTTTATCTACCTCACAGTCTTTTCCTGTTGAAAGCAGAGAAGAAAATAAAATCTGTGTTCCAAATCATTGCATTTTTTTGTGTGGTGGAAGTATCGGTAATCTGCATCGGCGAGTACTCAGATCCAAGTATCGGTTTGGAAAAAAGAGATATCGATGCATCCCTAGTTCTTACCTTTATTTTCAAATTTCATCAGTAAGAAAACAGTTTGGACAAGAAAATGTTTATATTATAGCTATATAGGAATTACAAAGAGGTGTTGTAGATTAAAATACAGAGGAAACAGGACATTTCCAAATGAATCTAATATTACTGTTAAATCATTTCTGTCACTAACATCATCGGACTCAGTTGGAGCTTGTTTGTCTGTGTGACGATCTCAGAGACGATGACGTTGAAGTTGGAAGTGTTGCAGCTTTTTTCTGCCAGCTCTACAGATGGGAAAGAGACATCGTCCTGAGTTATTCCTTTAGCAGCTTTGGGAATCTAAAATATTCCCACACGGGAGCCTTCAAGTGCTTCCTAGGAGGAAATAGAGCAGTCACGGTGGTTGCTGTCGCTGCAACTGCAGCAGTTCACACCGTGGTCAACAGTCAAACCGGTTAATTCCTGCAACTCTAGTCCATGCAATATTGCAGAGCCATATCAACCAACACAACATGCAGAGGCTTAAGGAACTCGGGTGTATCCCATCCACCCCTGGGGCCTTTTGAGCACCTCAGAGATTTCAGTACCAGAGATCGGAGAGCCCAACCCAAAGTTCCCATACTTCCCTTCTTCACTAGAAGATGTGTCAGAGGTCTTTCAAGTACTTCACCCACCAATCTACAACTTCACGAGTTAAGGTCAACGAGGTGAGTCAACGTCCTCACTGTAAACAGTGTTGGTAGCACACCGCTTTCCCCTCCTAATGCCAGATGGTGGACCAGAATCTCCTTGAAGCAGAGCGGAAGTCTTTCTTCCACTCCCAAAAAAATTTCAAGCTTATAAAAAACAAAAAACAAATATTTTTTTAAAAATCCCTTCTGCAGAATCTTGGAGGAAGGGTTTAAGTACCTTCATGCTCCATGAAGCTGTGTTGTCTAGGACATCAGTCCATGTTGGGGGTAACATGGTCTCGGGTCAATCAAATCAATCAATCAATCAATCCTTTATTAATCCCAGAGGGAAATTAGAGTTTCAGTACACACAATTCAGAGATCTGACATACATGGGCAAGACACATGACAAGAATTGGTGACTGTGGTCATTCGCAACCCTGATTCGCTCTACCTTAATAGAGATAAGAGGGTTACATGAGGATTGTTTCAGGTGGAGGGGAAAAAAAAGGCACTTCACAGTTACCCTCCACCAGGAAGGCAGCTTTGCTCTGCAAAAAAAAAAAACACCTCAAACAGATATGCAACAGACTCCAGACAACACAACATAAGTGTCCACTAGGTGGGGTGGTGGGTTGAGACTATCCCTACTTCAGTTCCTGCAGCCACGATATGCAGCGCATGTCACCTCAGTGTGGATAGGGGGAGGAGCATTGAGGGTTGGAGGGTTGCAGTGACCCTGGAACGTTTCAGCGGTCTTCCCGCAGTCCCGCCCAGGCTGAGAAAGGAGACAAGAGTTGAGTTGCCATAGTGACGGCACATTCCACATTTCTTCTGAGGGGGGAGTTTTCGTTGGAACCTTGCAGGCTCAAGGGCACCAGATTCCGATTAGAAATTGTTTGGGGACCAGACAGAGATAATTTCCTCTCTGTCTTACAGTTTGTTGGTCCTCAACCTCTCAAAATCCCAATAATGGACATTAATCTATCAGTCAATCTGTCAGGGATCGGACTAAGAGCAATTCAAACACCTAGAGGTCTGGTGGTTGAGCCTTAGCTCCTTGGACCATGGAACCAGACTCCTGGACAGGTACTGGACTACAAACATGGCCCAGCCTGGTCCCACTGGCTCCTTTTAAAACCATGAGGCCATCCGGACTTCCTCTTCAGCCATCTGAACAAGCTGGATAAAATCTGTTGCAAGTTACAACTAACCGCAACGGTTCATTCAGAATAAAAGATTAACCTCACGACTTCTTCATGGTCTCAGAGAAGCCAGTGATAACCTGTCGTTACCTGGAAGCATTCCAAGACTAGTTTGGTCAGCACCACTGCTTTTCTACCGGCTTCGGTACCAAGGAGGGTCCTTGAGGACCTCGGCATTTTGGATCTAACGGAGGATTCCCCTGGGGTACGTAGACCAACAAATGGCGTTTCCTGTGTGTTATAAATCTCCTACTAAAGTTTAGAGCGAAACATTCACTCCCACTCAGAACTAACCACTTCTCCGGATCTGCTGGTTCTGAATAACATTCCACACACACACACCATTGTTCATTCCACGTCTCACTCCACCTTAGTTCCAGGAGTACACAGAGTGTTTAAGTTAGTCTTGTTTAAATTGTGTAGAAATAAATGTCTTAACTTTTTTAAACCTGACTCTCTCTTTCCTTGGAGTTAATACAAAGTGTCGCTTAATCCCTGCAATAAAAAGTTCCGATCTTCTGGTTAAAATAGTCAAAGATCCATCAGATTGATAATTCATATTTCTATGGAATCTCACATTTTATGGTTCAAAAGTAAGATGTAATCGACCCATTCTTTACAAGGGACAACTTATTTGAGGCTCCCACGCTGCCATGCTACATTAAATGCAGACCCTGTTAATCGATGCTAGATAAATGAGAAAGGAAAGAAAGGAAAGAGTCGCGTTCTTCTCCCATGCAGAGCCAGACATAATTATCCATGCCTACAAGGACTACAAAGAGATCCTGACTAAAAAAGGAAGCACCTGCTGTTAGATCAGAGCCGTAAAGCTGGCACATTTAGCAAGAACGATCAACATTTACATGTTTCCATGGCAATGTCCAGAGTGAACACTGGTGCTGATTCCCCACGTATTTTTTTTCCAGATGTTTCGGGACTCGAGAACGTTTTCGTTTGCAGAGCAGCTATGTGTTTTCAGAACATCAGTTTGTGTCAGTCAGTAAAACAAATTAATGCAAGGGAAAGTAAATCTGACGTTTTCTGACGCTTTAGCTTTACTAAGAAAAATACTAATGAGGATGCAAGAGAACTCAGCTTATGGATTGTACCTCATTTTCACATTTTATGACGAACCAGGTAATCTGTAAGGTTTCCATCACTGGTTAGTTGTGTTGTGGTGTTTTCCATTCCTCTGCCATAGTCATGTTTTGTGTAGTTTTTAAATCTCAATATTAAAACTAGTTCAAGCAACTCATTGTGATGCATGCAGGTCTGTTTCTGCCTCCACGCCTGGCCCTGCTGATGGGCTTTAGAGGAAACACCAGTTACACCAACATGCTAATTTGCATCATGCGGCTTTTATTTCCACTTGGGATAAATATAAATACACACTCACACGTTGCATTTTTCCCAAACTCAAAAAGGACAGTAGCTTTTGTTGTTAAGACATTATAAATGACCCCATTAAAAATGATGACAAAAGCAATTAGCATTTAATCAGAACATGAGCACTTTTTATTATTGTTATAATTAACCTCCTCTGATGTTACAACTGACCCTGGCTGTGGAGTAAATTACAACCATGTGAAATTACACCACGCTTCTCCTCTGAGATTACGCAGGACACTCTAAATCAGATAGCAGCAAGTTTAGGGAGGAAATAGCTTCATCTGTGGGTTCATATTGGGATAGAAATACATTTTTAATGGTTCCGTCACGATTATAGGAAAAAAGAGGGATAAAAATGCATCCAGGGAGACCAAAAGGATGGTTTGTTCAGTGAAAATATAAACAAATGAATGTGTAAAGGCGTTCAACCTTGTCTTCTAGAGAACGTGTGTGTGTGTGTGTGTGTGTGTGTGTGTGTGTGTGTGTGTGTGTGTGTGTGTGTGTGTGTGTGTGCGTGTGTGTGTGTGTGTGCTGTCTGTTGTGATGGATGAATGACAGTCGGCATGGCAGCTCATCTCCTCTCAGGCGGCTGGATGACAGAGAGAGATGTTACAGCGCAGAGACAGCACAACTGCCACACAGGCAAGCAGGTCTCTCTCTCTCTCTCTCTCTCTCTCTCACACACACACACACACACACACACACACACACACACACACACACACACACACGAGTACAACATCCAGACCCCCCTTCCAGTCCTTCTGGCTCTCATCTGCCCCCTATTTCCCAGCCCTGCCACCTCTGTCTCCCTGTCTCTGGTCTCATCCCATGTAGCCTGTAAGTGAGCTGTCTCTTTGTGGGCGGCGGCCTCCTTGTCTCCTTCCATGTCTCAGATCTGAACCTGTCAAACCCCCCACCCCCAACCGCATCCCCCTCTCCTACAGCTCCCAACATTTCCCTATCCCCAATAAATAGGAGTGCCATGAATATTTCACACACCTCAGGCAGTCATGGGGGAGTCGGGAGGAGGAAGACGAGGAGGAGGTGTGTCCTGGTTGCTGGGGTAGGGGGTGAAGAATGGATGGATGGGGAGCCAGAGAGGGGGGTGAGGCTGTCAGGGCACCAGCATGGTAAAGAGATGGGGCTTCTCTTCTCGAGTCCGACAGGGCCAATAACTCATTAGAGGGAGAGAAATGTAAAGGTTAAGATGTGACAGGAGGAGACAAAGATGAGAGGAGGGCTTTCTTCTCCTTTTTACACTTTTTTGTCTCCTTCATCCTTTTTTCGACCTCTTTCCTTCTACTTCTATCCTGATCTCTCTCTCTTTTTAACAGCACACACACACACACACACACACACACACGCACACACACTCCTATCCTGTCTTCCCCCAGCAGCTCCCACTAACCCCTCCCCACCTCCTCCTCCTTCCATCTGTCTTTCTTGCTGCAGTGCCCATGCTGCCAGCCAGTATAAATCACATCTCTGGGCTGGGCTGCAATGGGCCTGAAAATAAAAAGGCATAAAAGTGTCGGGATGAGCTACGGGCTTGGAAGGGGGGGGATTCCTTTATGATAGGTCTAAATCCTCCTCCCACCCTGCTTCTCTCCCCATAGTGCACACACACTCACACACACACACACACACACACACACACACACACACACACAGAGCTGTTGTAGACATAAGCCTATGTGCGACTCTGAAATCCTCCCCTTTCCAAACAGCCCTCGCTCCCATACAGACCACCTGTACAATTCAACACACACACACACACACACACACACACACACAGCCACATATCATATTAAGCTCTTTGTTGGCTGTGATCAGAATTGAGATGTCTCCTCACCATGTTTGCTCTTTAAAGGGACAGTCTGGCTAAAATAAGCATCTCTGGAAAACACGTGCACTTTGTGAAAGGAGGAGATGCGTGATAATTGGAATGCAGCCCTGCAACACTTCATTACATTTGAAATGAATGTGCATGGGCAGGGATGAAGGAATAACTTTAACCCTTTAGGTTGGCTGATCTAGCATTGATATGAGGATTAAATTCAGATATTGGACATTTATCTCGGGGTAAATGTGCATCGAGTCCTTAAAAGCATTCTTTACTGCCTAAGATGGATTTTACAAAGCGTTTTACCTTGAATTTGGAGCACAAAGGAGAGTCGCTTCTTCGTCCATAATGGTAATTGTGAACAATTTATGATCACTCTGGCCTCCATCTATGTATCGTTCTGAGTAAATAAACCAATAAAAGATGATTGAGGTGGCCCATAACAAATTGAAATGAAGCACACTGGCAGGGATGGATTGTTCAAGTTGCCCAAATGATTATGGGAATACAGATGGAGGTGAGTGGAGGCACGGTGGATGGGAAACTCCATCACCTGCTAAAATTAACCTACAGCTCCAAGTTCTTCTTTAATCTACGTCCTGATGCGCACTTAGTCAACTCTATTAGATCCCACTGTGTGTGGAATGAACCACACACACACACACACACACACACACACACACACACACACACACACACACACACACACACACACACACACACACACACACACACACACACACACACACACACACACACAGAGGGATGATGATAATGGTGAGCGCCTCCCCAGGTGAAGCCTATTCAGTCACAGTGGGAGCCATCTCAGACCTAATTATGCTAGCTTTGGCGTTTTAACTGTATTGATCAAAATGCTGAAACAAACAAGAAATGCTTATCAAGCTGGAAAAGGAGCAGTGTGTGTGTGTGTGTGTGTGTGTGTGTGTGTGTGTGTGTGTGTGTGTGTGTGTGTAGAGAGAGAGAGAGAGATGGTGTGAGGCTGGAAGATATCGGAGGTTGTAAAAAAGTGCAATTCTGAGGTTTTGAGTTATTAATTACAGCCTCCCCTCCTTCTTTAACAGCCATTAGAAATACTGCCACACAAATTATCACACTTATATGTTCACACGTGCACGCCTAGGGACACACACACACACACACACACACACACAAATTAGCTCATCCATAGCAGCATTAAGCCTACAATACCCTGCTCTGATGAGCAAGCTCCTGCCGACCTTGGAACTCTCTGGAAAGACAATGCAAGGGGAGGCATGCTGCGAGCGGGGGTGGGGGGAGGAAGGTGGTGGGAGTTGATAAGATGGAGGGAGGGATGGAGAGAAAAAAGGAGAAAGGTAGAGTGCAAGTGAAGCTGTTCAGTGTGGGGCAGGAGGGCAGCCCCCCCCCCCCCCCCCCCCCCCCCCCCGTCTCCATCTCAGCTCATCTGGAATGCAAATGTGGTTTCTGTACGGTTCCTTTGTGTCGCCTCTAACTGCTCCAGAGAGAAGCAATTACAACTGCTCCGTTCACTCAGAGAGGGAGGCACGCATGGATGGAGAGGGGTAATTAATAGAAAAATGGGGGGGGGGGGGGGGCAATAACGTACCTGTGTAGGATCTTCAAGTATTGATTTTAAAATGCAGCTTTGCGTCTGTCAAGCAGCAACAGTGAGGCTGACTTGGTTCCTAATTACGGGACGAAAGGTCAAAGGTGAGAGGTTATTACAGCCACAGCGTTAAATGGAGTGTGTGTAATGCAAGTAAATACATCCCATTCATCTTGGAGTTCCTTCTCCACAGCGTCACCGGACACGGCTGCAGGATTTATCGGATCCACAAGATTCAGATATGAGATCACGCGCTGGCTGAGCCGGTTCTGAGTCTGCGGTCACAGCGGCCGGGCCGAGCCGGGCCGGCCTGGGCGAGGGCTTTTATGGCAGTCATTTGGGCTGATAATATGTCATCTCCATTAGCTGACTTTTAACACTCTCAGATAGACGGCCCGCTGACATTTATCTGTGCGCGGGTCATATTTTAGCTGCTAAATGGCTGGCGAGCCTGCTCAGAAAGTGTGTGTTTCAGCCCGGTGGTGGCAGGCCTGGGGAGGAGAGACTGACTTTTAATGACGCCTCGCACAATAGCACTTGAGAGAATAATCCCAACGTACAACACCAGTCATGACCTTTGACCCCTCCCTAAAACACACCGCTGAGTGGAGGCCTGCATCCTCCAGAGTTAGACAGCTGAGCTGCAGCGTCAGCAACAACAACGTCCAAGCAGAGAAGAGACCAGGTAATTAACTCGGCAGCCTATGGAGAGATAATGAAGGCTAGGAGGAGAAGGGGAGAAAAATAGAAACCGGGTGAGGAGATCCACACAGGGGCACGGTGAGAGTGATGCCGGCTAATTGCTCATATGGATTTTACCATTGTTGGCTTTTGTACGGTCAGGGAGGTGAGTCCATTCCCCGTGGTGGCATCAGGTGAAAGTCTAAATGAGCTAATAATTCACACTCGTAAACTTAAACCAATATTGACGCTGACCCGCTGCAGGATTCTGACCGTAAAGCAGCTGTAAATATGATCTACCCTTCATGTCGTTTAACTCGTGCACGACAGCACCTCCACCCCTTTAACATGGGAGTATGCCCCGAGTCACTTCACCAGCTGCCTGTAGGCACTTGGTCACCTTTCCAAAAGCACTGAAGTTGACTAATGCGACAGAAAATTAACAATTAAAAATATCACACGGGCCCGGCGCCATCGCAGCGAGGCCCGTTCACAACTCAGTGGACGCCCTAATTGCTTTCAAATACAATTGGGTTTGGGCTTTGTTTGGTGTTTTGGAGGTATGACGCGCATCAATGCACACTGGAAATTGAGTTATAAATTACCAAGCTGAAACAGACATGTACGGTGAATACTCAATATCCAAATGCTGGATGTTTTCCCCTCCTTCTGAAAATAACAGCAGATGTGAGCACACACACACACGCACACACACACAGCATCATTTCATTTTGTCAGAGAATGGACCCGCTCTGAACCAAGCAGAGTGTGTCATACTGTACGCCTGTCACAGGGTAACGTTGATAAGGTCAACCTTAACGGCAAACAGATTGAGAGCTCCAAACACAAACCAGTGGGACTCGGAAAATGACAGGATGAGAAAATGTTCATTCATGCACAGCCTTCACCAGCGCGTGTGTGTTTCACTACTGTCAGTGTTTTCAGATGTGTGTACACGTCCGTGTTTGCTGCATGAAAACAGCTCAGCGGCTGGTGTGAAGTCACTGACAGCTTCATTATGGCTGCTGCGTGCAGGGAGACAGCCGGTCCAGGAGAGGGAGGTTGACGCGGCGGGACAGGCCAGGTTTAACGCCGGGCCGACTGCACGTCCGTGCAGCGGTTTCAGGAGCAGCAGCTGCTGTCTGCTTTAATGAGCATTTGCTTCTTTCACCAGCTTTCAATTTACAACAAGTCCGGCTCATTCGCTTAGATGCCATCAGAAGCTGCCTCGTTCTCCTTGGGCGATGCCCAAAAGCAATCAGAGTTAAATTAATTAGCCCTCCTCATCTGTAGACCGTCTCACCTGGGAGAGCAGAGATTCGCACCAAACCTGTGGTTAATCACAACTACTCTACTTTTGTTTTAGTCGTAGGGATAGCTTGAACTCATCTCTAAAGGTTTTCCTTTAGATGTTGCTCCCACTGGAAGTTCTGAACTGACAAGACCTCCAGATGAACTACAGGGCTTTGCTTTCACACTTCAGATGCTGTCAACACTCCCTCTACTGGAATGTTAGCAGAGTGCATTTTTATCTTCACAATAAAACAGATGTGTTACTTTAAAAAAGACAATTTATTTATCCTTCAACAAATAAAAAATATTAATACATTAAAAACAATTACATAGTTGAAAACGTGCCTTCAGGACCACAGTGCAGCTTTAGGGTAATAAAATATGCTTCGTACTTAAGAACTTACTCTTAGATTGACTTTACATTTTGTACAATACTTTAAAAAGATGACAGTACTCCCAAGTACGAGTTCAATTAAAATTAGTGTCACAGTGGAAGAATGACACCATAAAAATAAAACAATGGTCCTTGGAGGTAAAGAATCACAAGAGCTCAGAGGACTAAGAGGGGGTGCGGTGATGCACATCAGAGTAAACGTCCACACGCGTGAGACGGGAGGACAGCTGGGTTACAGATCTGTCTCAGGGTAGCGGAGGAAGGGCCTTTCTTCCACCGTGGTGTCGATGCTGAGCCCCGATGACACAGAGCTGCAGAGGGAAACCCAGGCTCATCAGTCAACATCGGAATCACTCACGTGCTCATGAGAGCCGAATACTAACCTTTCATAGTCTGAGTCAAAGGAAGTCTTGTCCTCTAAACTGGCGGCGTACCCACAGCGGGAACGCTGAATGGCTTCAGCCACCGTGTACCTGGTTTTACCAAGAGCACACCGTTCAATCCTAGAGATGCTCAGGTCCGACTGGAGGAACAGATGGAGATGACTGTCGGATAACAGCAAGGGATTCTGAAGAACACTGGAGAGGAGGAGAGGTCACCGTGAGAACATGGAGGGTGGGAAACCTACAACCACAGAGAGCTTCAAACGCACATCTCCAAGAACTCCTGCAGGCCCTTCATCCTTTGGTCCACCTGCTGCCTGTTCTTCAGACAGAAAAACGGGTTCCAGGGCGGCAGCTTAGGCAGCTCTCTGTGGAACGAGGAAAAAAATCTTCAAGAAACAAACTACAAGTCCAGATTCTTGGAAACGTTTGAGTTTGAACTCACATCATCAGGCCGTTCTGAGCCAAACAGTGCCGCAGCCAAACAAACTCACTGTAACGGCGTCTGACACAGGAAGTCTTCTTCCGAAAACACATGCTGTTTGTCTGAAGAAAGCAGGTTTATTCAACTTGTAACACAAACCACATCCATTGCTTTTAGCAGCACTCACATGTAGACAAATCTCATAGTCGACATGCGTGTGCCAGTGATCGTCTTTGTGGAGTCTGGGATCTTGAACGCAAATGCCGACGAATTCCTACAAAATACAACAGAAAACATCTGAGCTTTGCAGAGTTATGGAAGTAAAAACTAAATTGTTTAAGTTGGCCTGAATTCTCAGTTTTGCCTACATAAGCGTGACATGATCTTTATCACTTACAGCTTTAGACAGATTCTCCAGAAGACCATCCATTTTTGGTGCAAATTCTAAGAAAAATGCAAAACAAACAAGCATGACGTATTAAATGCTTTGACTCGTTGCATAAACATCTTTGTTTACATAATCTATTATCTACAGTACAGTGCAGGTTAAAGGGGAACATTTACAAGGAAACATGTTTACCTATAACATGACGAGTGTGAAACCTGTTTTGTACAGCTAAGCCTAAGCTGGTAGTTAATACGGATCTAAACGCAGAAACACGGCTGATCTGGTACAACACTGAACAAAGGGCACAGGAGAGGTAGGAATGCAACAGTCCTCAGTGAAGATTAATACATGACATCAGAGTCCTCCCTACAGACAGGAACAATCATCTTAATCCATTTAATCACAGAAGATGAACAAATAAGTTATTTAAAAACCTGATTACTTCTAATTTCATCTGGAAATGCATCTGCAAATGTATTAAAACCTCCGATTAAGTGTTCAGGAGACTGTAGGATCTCATGTCCCTCAACAGATAGAAGATGCTCCATCTGCATTCCTCAACTGAAGCATAACTGATCAATGAGAGCAAACATCCTGACTTGGTCCACATGGCATCACATGAAACCCTGCTCTGATCTGACCTCATGGTCATGACATAAGAGCTTCTCGCTGCAGATAAACCTTTATCTGCTGGGGGGGGGGGGGGGGTATTGATCACCTTCACAAGACTAGTCAATGGTAGGTGGTGTGTAGGCTTCTACAGAGAGTGTGCGTGTGGCATCAACATATGGATCCCCTCAGCAGGTTGTAGAACTAGTGTGTGTGTGTGTGTGTGTGTGTGTGTGTGTGTGTGTGTGTGTGTGTGTAAAATTAGTTAATATAATACATTTCCTCTACCAAGTGAAATAAACTACAGACTTCCTACCACAGAATGTTCATTTAAAAAGTCATAGACTGTCATTGCTATAGCATAAGGAAAGCACAATCAAATATCCCGATTATCCTACCTTCCATCCCTCCAATTACACGGACCTGGTCCCGGTGAACGACTAACACCGGTACCGGGCCGGTGCTGAAGCTGGAAGCTCAGTCTACCTGGAAGGTTTTGCTAATAGCTGCTCGGGGAGACCTTCCAGCTGCTAATAAACACCAAAACGGGACAGGAAACCCAGTAAAAATGTCTCGTTCTTTGTTAAATCACTAGTCTGAGCCGAGAGTAGCAAAAACGAACCCAAAACTCCATAAAGATGTTCGGCAGAGCCCCAGAGAACACCTAACTGCCTCTCAATCAGTTAGACCGGTATCAGCTTGTGGAAGGGGGGGAGGAGCTAACATCACAGGCTCCTAGTTTACGCATGCGCATTTACTCTTAAAACACCACACTGGGGCCCAGCTAAAATTATGGAAGCCCATTCCCGCCACTTAGAAAAAAAATGTTTTACATAATCTCAAAATTATGATTTAGCATGTCATTTTTATGTGACAGAATCTTATATGACTGACATTCAAACAAGTCAGGTTAAAGTTAAGCCTGTTTATACTCTGCAATGGAGAGACACAAGCGGAGTGTCAGAAATGTTTTCACATTCAAACCGGACTGCCCCCCCCCCCCCCCCCCCACCACAAACCAGAAATCGGCAGGTCGCATATGTGACATCACCACATAATCTCCTCTCCCCTATGTAGAAAGCTACACATGGCCAGATTTATGGTGGTTATTTCCTCCTGTGGGAAGTTTGCTGAACTTACCCTTTTGACTCAGTTTTCTCCGTGTCTGGTTCGATGACGCCATTTTCTTGAAGCACATTTGTAGTTCTGGACTTATTTTCACACAAAATCTAAAACTGTTTCCCCTGTTTGAAAATAAGCCCGTTCTTGGTATCAAAATATGTCTTTAAAATTCATGCATATGTGAAATCCATGGCACAAAACAAGCGTTTTTAGCCCCACTGACTTGCATTCATTTTTTTTTTCGTTTTTCCTGGGATCTGTGGTCCGGAAGTAGATGGGCGTGACTTTCAGACAAGGCTCCCTATGACCAAACTTCCATAATAATGCATAATTCGGGTCAGGATATGAACCAAAACAGGAAGTGAGAAAAATTTGCAGTTACACCCTCATCCGCTAGGGGCTGGTCTCAGAAGTTTTTTATTATTTTTTTTAATAGAACTTTTTTATACAACAAACAGGGCAAACATTCTATCAGTATCTAAACGTGTTGAATCAGCTTTTACCACAGAATTATAATAACACAAAGAAAAAGTGCCATGGTCCGTGGTGAGCTGCCTGCCTGTAACCCTGTTGTTCACAGGTGGGCGTGTCTGAGAGCTTCCAGCTGCAGCTAATCCTGTCATAAAGGTCCAGGGGATTTAAGGAGCAGTGTGACACTTCACTTCACCGGATGATTACTCTGTTTGGGTAGCTCTAGCCTTTTACATGTCTTGAACCTGTATTTGACTAGTTCCTGTGATTTTTTGCCTGTGATCTTGTCGCCAGAAAGACCCTGACCGCTCTTCCCTGTTCCTCTCCAGGTTTTTGCTCCACACTCCATCATTCCATATCCACCTGGACTTCTACAACCTGATCACACTGCCTCCTCCTCTGGCCGCCCGCTCTCAGTCGCTCACCTGCACTCATCAACCTCCGCTCCTACCTCACCTCTGGATTAAACAGTTACTTCACCTTCTGGATCTCCCCTGCTCACCCGGACCTGACCTAGCCCTCCCCGAGCCTCTCACCACTACCTGCAATCAGTAAGCTCCCGTTTTAAGATTATTCTCCGTCATTCCCACCAAAAATTCACTCTTTCTCCCTCCTCAGAATCTCCTCCTGGAATCTTGCTGCCAGTCCTGCACTCATCGGTTCCCTTTTCTCCTCATTTAATAATAAAAACGTTTTTACGTACTCACCGGCTCTGTGTTGTGATTCTGCATGTCGTGGGTCAAGAAACTGCCTCCCACCATGACAAAAAGTAACTAACATAAAAGTAACTAACATAAAAACATGAAAGTGTGAGGGCCTTATTCTAGAAGTTTGAAAATATCCAACAAAGAAGATAGACATCTTTCTTCTCCATATAAAATAAACTTTTCTTAAACAGTTCCAAGTCCTTTTTCCATCCGCTTAAATGAGGCTTAACCTTGATGAATGTACATCTGTGGATAAAATGTTTTCCCAGTTAAATCAAAACATTTACCAAGAGTTCTTGATTTTTGTCCTTCAAAAACAACCCCACTTTTATAGCAGACCAGTTAATGGATTTACTTTACATGCTTAGACAAACAAGTGTGAACAGAACACCAAAAATCTTTGACACACTCGCATAAAAAAAGATCAACATTTTCTATATTACACAAAAACCACATGAATTATTCCAGTTAAATCTAACATGTAGAAAGTTATTGGATGGATAAATATTTAAAATTTTGAATGTTACCTCCTTCGCTTTATGTGGGATTTTCCTTCTCAGATTCATTAAAATAATGTAAAATACATTTCCTTTTTGGCTGGTAAAGGTAATGTTGGATTGTTAAAATCTTACGGGCAAATTTGTTAGAAAATTCCTTACTATTTAATCTAATTCCTTCTACACAAAGATCTCATCTCTGACCCCTTTGTATCCTTGTTTGATGAGTCATCGTTTTGACAGGAACTGGAATGGCTTTAATGACTTTCTTGTATTCACTTGGTGAGCATATCATAAAACACGTATTATGCAAATCTTCACATTTCAAAAGATAGCCATGCTCATCCAGTAAATCAGATATCACCCAAATTCCTTAATCGAACCAACTTTCAATAACGATTTCTTATTTGATAGAACATATGTATTGTTCCACAAGGGTGAATTGTGTGGGGTGAAATGCTTGAATATTTGGTTCCAGTAAAGGAGAACTTGTTTATGATAGTCCTTTTACAGATAATTTTCCTATATCATAGTCACAACGCAACGGAAATTCTATCCCTCCAACTTTCTGAAATATTGTCTTGAGAATGCTGAACCAAAGGGAATCTTTAAACTGTACAAATGCACTAAGCCATCTAAACTTAAGCACACCATTTATAACCGCAAAATCGATAGCATTTAAACTGTCCTCGTCTATCTCCTTGACCACATCAGCTTTCCTAATATACTGACATTTATTTTTCCAAATAAAATTATAATTCATACGATTGATAAGTTTAATTATTTTGTCTGAGATTTCGAGCGAATAAGCAGGATATTCTTGACAGACTTTCCATTTTTGTTATCAGGACCCTTCCAAATACAGTGATGTCTTTCTGTAACCACGAGTCCAAAATAGTTTTACACTTGTTCACATTCTTGCTAAAATGTTCTCTCTCTTATTTCTTTGTCCTTGGTAATTACTATGCCTAAATATTTTAATCTGTTTTTTAACTGCCACATCAGAAATAGTTTTCAGATTGTTCATGTAAAGCAAAAATTTCACATTTATTAATATTTAATCTTAGGCTGGCTGCTTTAGAGAATTGACTAATGCCGCGCGCACACACACACACACAGATTCAATAAGCACGCATGCTGCGCAAACTCCGGCGCGCCGTCAGACTGAAGGCAGAAATGAGCTCTGCCTCCACTGCGATAAAAACTTTTAAGAGGTTTTATAACAACATTTTTAACTCAAGGTCAAATTAAGATATTAGCTTCAATTTTGGGATGACGTATTAAAGTCGGGTCTGCTCCAGTGACTCCGAACCTGACCACAACTCATGTTACTGCAGCATTTGTTATTCCAGTCCGCGTGGCAGCGGATCGCAGATTCAGCCACACCATAAAACAGCAATAAGTCGGTTTGAGGCAAAAGTGAACCTCATGGCTATATCTTTTCCATCTTTTCCCCTATAGACATTTGATTACGCACAAGTAGGTGATCAGTTCAGGTTTATGCAGAGCAGAAGGAAGGAGAGCGCTCTGGCCGCACAGGTTAAACGTTCCTACTTTAAGAAAACCGTTAAATTGCATTGTTTATGTGCTACCTGGGCACTCTAAATATTTATTTAAAATTAAATCAAAGTAAATTGTAATGGTATCGAATGTTTATTAATTACTATTTAAAAAATGAAAGTGATGGGGAAAAAGGTCGATCATATTTTTTTAACCCTGTCTGTTCAGCTTGACGTCTGATATATATATATATATATATATATATATATATAGAGAGAGAGAGAGAGAGAGAGAGAGAGAGAGAGAGAGAGAGAGAGAGAGAGAGAGAGAGAGAGAGCCATGTCCTGATGTGGGGGCTGGGGGGTGCGTCGTCATGGTCGGGACATAGAAGGGGGTGCGCGGCTAAATAAGTTTGGGAACCACTGCCTTAGACATTTGATTTTTTTTTTAAATAATGTTGTGTCATCTGCGAATTGACTAATTAATATGTGTTTATCTCAAATGTGCAAGCCTTCAATACTACTCTTTTTTAAACATAATTGATAGTAATTCTGTTACCATAATGAATAGTAAAGGAGAGCTACTACAATAATACCTCTTTAGATTTCAAATCTTGAGCAGGTGCCATGTTCTAACGCAACACTGCTATTGATGTCCCTGTGTAACATACCGATCATGTTGGTGAATTTCGGACCAAATCCAAAATGACCTAAAGTATTTAATATGAAAGAGTATTCTACTGAATCAAAAGCTTTATAAAATCCAGAAACAGAAAAATCCTTCCACTGACAACTCCTGACTGTAATCAATCAAATACAAAACCAGCCATATATTGTTGTGAATAGAACGCCCCCCCCTATAAAGCCAGATTGTGTTTCATGAATAATTTGAGACAGACCGGTTTTGATTCTAGCTGCTATACATCCAGAAAGTATTTTGTAATCAGTATTCAGCAGTGTAATGGGCCTCAAGTTATTCAGCACTCTTTTATCTTTATTTTGTTTAGGAATTAATGTTTCTTGCTGGTTGTTAGTTCTTGCTTCTCTAAACATTCCTGTAATGCTTTGAACAGTAGATTTCTGATGTCTTTCCAAATTAAATGATAGAAATTAGCCGTGAGTCCATCAGTACCCGAGGCTTTGTTTACTGCCAGCTTCAGAACGACTGCATCCAGCTCTTCTATCTTCAAATCAGATTCACACATTTCCTTAAATGTGTCAATGACGGCAATTCGTTCATGCAATAAGTTAAAAAATGTAGTTGCGTCCCTCGTGGAAAAGGCTGAGGAATAAAGCTCACTATAAAATGTAAGTACTTCTCTCTCGATCGTTTTATTATCCTTGCATTCTATACCATTAATCAGCAAGCTTGAGATGGCTTTATTTTCCTGTCTTCTTTTCTCCATTTTCTTAAAATATGTTGTGTTTTTCTCTCCCTCCTCCACCCACTTTGCTCTTGAACGTACAAAAGCTCCTTGGGCTCTCTTCCTATAAAAATCATCCAATTTGGCTTGTAGATATAGTAAGTTTTCCTTATCCTCATTAGTCATTTCTAATTTGTTGCAGCACCTACTAATCTCCTGCAGAAGGTCACATTCCTGCTTTGTTCTTTCTTTGTTCAATTCTTTACTCTTTATAATCGAATATTCTCTGATCGTAAACCTTACATATTCCCAATTGCTGCAAAAGCTCTCTATTTTATCATCCTTCACTATTGCTGATATTATTCCTTTTATTTTCCCACAGTATTCTTTATCATTTAGGAGATTAGCATTGAATTTCCAATAGCCCTTACTTTTATTATTCCTATTCTTTGAATTCAATGTTATTTCAATTACACAGTAATCTGTTAATGGAGCTTTGGAGATTACAGTATCAGAGACAAATCTTTCCAATGACTGCCTAACCAGCCAGTAGTCAATTCTCGATTTTGCGGTTCCGTTGGGTTTATACCAAGAGAACATTTTCTTCCCTGGGTTCTTATCCCTCCAAATATCCATCAGATAATTATCCCTGATAAATTCGACCATAAGACAATTAAACTGCTGACTTTGAAACCTTGAGGGTGATCTATCTTCCCATTCATCCAAAGTCATGTTCCAATCACCCTCCATTACGATGGAATCTGTGGGATACATTGCTCGCCAATATTCCTTAACATCTGTTTATTTTGCGTAACAGTTCTATAACCATAAACATTGACCAATATCAAAAAACAACTATCAATCAACAAAACTGCCATTAACCAGTGCCCCTCTTCATCCTTTCTGTAAGTAACAACCTCCCCCTGAAACTTACAAAAACAAATAGCTACCCCTGCTGACTTAGTGCTTCCATGACTAAACAATATTTTATCCCCCCGCATGTTTGTCCAAAACTTTACATCCACATCAGAAGAATGAGTTTCTTGCAATAACAGACATTGAGTTTTACGCCCTTTTCCAAACAAAAATAAAGCTTTCCTTTTAACAACATCTTTAAGACCTCTCACATTTAAAGACGCAAATGAAACAGTGTGATTAAACATAAGAACAGTGGAATCGCAAACTCACACTCATCACAAAATGAAGGTTTTCTCCTTATGAACTACATTTAGCGAGTAACTGTCTCATTCAGATTTTCACTCAAATAAATGTTTCCTGTTTTTTTTTTTTCCCTTAACGCATCCAGACCTTATCACTGCTAGCCAGTCATTTTACCTTCAATGTAACTGTGAGGCTCACGGTAATAGGCTCACTTCCCTTCAGCTCGAGCCTTCTCTATCTGTGGCCACAACTTATTTCTTGCTTATCTGTCCTCCAGCGACATCATCTCCGTGAAGTGAACGCCTCTTTCCCTGCACACTGACGAGTTCTTGCTTTTGCGCCATTTCTCTTCCTTCGTCAATCTCCGAACAAACGTTGCCACAGTGGGTCTGCTCCTGTTATCCACCTTCTTCCCCACTCTGTGCACAACATCTACATCCTCCTCCAGCTGTTGTAAATCAGGGGCAATGCCTTTGAGGAGTTGGATGGTGTCCGCTCTGATGTTTTCATCACTTTTTTTCCAGAAGGCCTTTCATCTTCAAACTCCATCTCATCCTGTACCTTTCCTGCTCCTTTATTTTCTCCTTCAGCATAATATTCTTATCCAGGGGGACTTTTTGTTGAATTCTAAGTCGTTTACTCTTCGCTTGCGTTCTTTAACTTCCTCAGCGTTGAACTGCACCACTTTGCTCAAAGCAGCTAGCATGCAGCTTCTTTGCGATGCTTTCTCTTTAAGCTCTTCTACATCATTTGCCATATTTTTAATGGCTTTCAAAATGGTAAGATTAGATACTTCTTTATTTCCTCCAAACCTTTACCTTTTTTGTCGACCGGAGGTTTGTGCGGCATATTAGGACCGGAGCCAGCATCTTTTCTTTTAGCATTAGCTTCTTTAACCAGCTCTAGTGGTTCCCCTTCATCGTAGTGATGTGACATTCACGAACTAATCGAATCTTTTGAACGGGTTTTCAAAGTGAATGACGAGAGCCGAGCCCTGTAGGGAGCCGTTCATCTTAATAAACCTCCCCGGAAGTCGGTCAAACTCACCTGCTCAAACCCCATCCACCGCTGTGATGACGTTGGAGGAACCATAGAAACACGTGTTTACATACATATCTTGGGCGGAACGCTAACCAACCCCTTGCGCCCTCACGGACACCGCAGGAAGAAGTTGCTCTTGATACCCAACAGCTCCCCCACCCCCCCACCCCCCACCCCCCCCCCACCCCCCGAGACAAGTTACCCCCGCACCCTTATTCGACTGTCGTTCAGCACGCCATCTTGCCCAACTAATTCCCGGCTCTTGGAGAGTTCAGACCCGTTTTTCCTCCTCTCCTCCCTATCTTATCCCAAGGCTCTTTGTCTGTCTTTGGGTGCATGACGCTTCTGCATTTTTTCTGGAAACTAGAAATTATTAAAATGGACCTGGTCAGTTGGTCTCTCAATGCGACTGACAAAAAATTCTCAACGATGAGAACGGGAGAAGGGGCTCCCGGTTGCCCCTCTGGGACAGAGCCAGCTGGGCATATTGTGGACTCCTGGAAACAGTGGAACCAGATCTGCCTCTCTCAACTGTCTGTAGAGGATCCTGAAGACGTCTGGATATTTGTGGTGTTGGTGTCAGGTTTCGTGCTGTTTGGTCTGAGCGGTTACCTGGCTTACCAGAAAATTAATGAGCTGTCGAGGAATATTGGCTCAATCCCGGAGCTCAGGGACGGATTACACCACGCTGTGAACGCACAAACTCATATAATTGTCGAGATGAGTTGTAAGCTTGGAACTTTGGCTGAGATTCAGACTCTGGCACAGAAGGTTGATGCCATCAAGGAAAGAGTTGATGGATCAGCATGAACTGAGATGGATTAATTCATGCCATTAATGGATTCAGAGGGGTTGGAGATCAACAGAACTTTAAGACAGAGAGGAAATTATCTCTGTTTGGCCCCAAAACAAGTTATTATCTGAATCTGGTGCTCTTGAGCCTGTGAGGCTGAAGTGATTACTCCCCTTCAGAAGAAATGTGGAATGCTGCCGTCGCCATGGCAACTCTGTCTCCCTATCCCAGCCTGGGCGGGACTGCGACCGGTTAAGGCCGTTGAATCGTTTCCAGGAGTCACTGTGCTCTCTAACCCAAAAACCTCCTTCCCCTGTCCAAACGGAGGTGACGAGTGCTGCCTATCGCGGCTGCATGCACTGATGTGAGGATAGTCCCCAACCCTACCTCCCCACCTAGTGGACCCTTATGTTGTGTAATGTCTGAAGTCTGTTGCATTTCTACCTGAGGTGTTTTTTGCATAGCAAATCTGCCTTCCCTGTGGAGGGTAACTCTGAAGTGCCTTTTTTTCCTCCACCTGACTCAATCCTCATGTAAACCCCTTTGTGCCCCTGGTAGGGTCTCCCATGACAAATGATCTTAGGTGAAGGGTGAGACAAAGAACGGTTCAGAAGATCTTTCATGGACGTAAAAACAAAGAGTCGGAGTACCCAGCCCGGAGGGTTACCGGGGTCCCACCCTGGAGCCAGGCCTGGGGTTGGGGCCTGTGAGCGAGCGTCTGGTGGCCGGGCTTTCGCCCATGTGACCCGGCCGGGCCCAGCCCAAACCGGATACATGGGCTCATCCAACTGTGGACCCACCACCCGTAGGAGGAACATGAAGGGTCCGGTGCAGTGCGGATCGGGTGGCAGACCGAGGCGGGAGCCTTGGCGGTCCAATCCCCGGACAAGGAAACTGGTTATTGGGGCATGGAATGTCACTTCGCTGGCGGGGAAGGAGCAGGAGCTTGTGGCAGAGGTTGAGCGGTTCTGGCTAGATATAGTCGGACGCACCTCGACACATAGCATTGGCTCTGGAACCCAAGTCCTTGAGAGGGGTTGGACACTCTCCTTTGCTGGAGTTGCTCCGGGTGAGAGGCGGAGGGCTGGGGTTGGTTTTTTGTTAGCCCCAAGACTCTCTGCCTGCGTGTTCGGGTTTACCCCTGGGGACAAGAGGGTAGCTCCCCTGTGCCATCGGGTCAGGGAACGGAGCCTGACTGTTGTTTGTGCTTATGCGTCAAATATCAGTTCAGATTACCCACACTTTTTGGAGTCCCTGGGATGAGTGCTAGATAGTGCTCCATCAGGGGACTCCATTGTCCTGCTGCGGGACTTCAATGCTCACGTGGGCAATGACAGCATGACCTGGAGGGGTGTGATTGGGAGGAACAGCCCGCCTGATCTGAACTCGAGTGGTGTTTCATTAATGGACTTCTGTGCAAGCCGCAGTTTGGCCATGACGAACACCCTGGGCCAGATTAACACTTTGTTGTACCCTGGGCAACAATATTAAAGGGCCCCATCATCACGACCCAAGGACCACCATAATATGGTCACATACAGAATATTTTACTGTAATATGCAGTAAATATACTCAATACTTGAATGCCTGACATCACGTAACCCGCTCAGGGTAACCTTTGACCCACCTCGTGTGGACTGACCAATGAGGAGAGGGTCTTAACTTAAGGCGCTCTCTTCATTGGTCAGTCTGCATGAGACTGACTCTCAACTGATGTTCAAAGTCATAGGCAGCGAAGCATCTCTGTGCAGTGCAAAAGCCCGGGTGGACAGTTTGTTTAATATAGGGTGATCATTTTTTCCATTTCCAAACAAGAGGACAGGGGATCTGTGCCTATGACGTCACACTATGGCAACGCCACACAAACCACGTTGGGACCCATTTTTTGTAAGAACTAAATTAATATCAGATTCTGCCAATAAAAGGCTCTAAAACCATTCATATGTAAATATTTTGCATATTTAATGCAAAATCTCATTTTTCTGCTTTAGTGCTGCAATAAGGTTTTATTAATAAGAAATTATTATACCTTTTGTTTTACTACGGCATTGGTAAGCTTCCTGTGCACAGATTATTAAGGATGCTTGTTTCAATTGTGAGATTAGACGATAGGATCAATGATAAAATAAGTTGTCACACTGGAAACTTTCAGAGAATCCACAAATAGCGGCTTTCAAATGGTTTTGTTACTTTTTGCAAGTTTAGAAAAGAAGCAGATGAGACAGCATGTCTGATAATTTAGTTTTTCATCTGATAATATTAGAACATGCCAGTGATGTGTGAGGGGCTTTTATAAACACCGTATAACTAACACTCCTGGAGAGGGCATGAATTACACAGAGGCTTCTGGGGAGCCCAGCTATGGGGGGGGGGGGGGGGATTTTGCCTTGGCCCCCAAAATGTCTTGAAATGGCCCTAGGTGTGTGACTGAGTGTTGAAGGTGATCTGAATTGTATCAGATGTATAAATATTGCATGTGTATAACTTATTGTTTTATACAGGTAAAAACGTGTAGTGGAGATAAATCTACCTACATTTTACTTTTCAACACTTTGTTTTGTTTTCTTGTTTTTATTTAACTATTTCCTGTCCTGTCTGTCTCTCATCTTCCTGCATCTCCTCTCAACTCTCCAGAAAATCTGTTGCCTGGATTCTTACTTTTTCGCCTCATCAGTTACTTTTGAGCAGATCAAAGGGATCTCCTGACCGCAAAGCGGAGAGCGCGTTTCGATGCTGCGTCAGTGAGGTAAAATCACCGCAGCACGGGTGATGAGCTCCGTAGTAGCAGAGCGCTTCAGGCACAGATAAGACAGAAAATAGAGAACATGTGCAGACATGAACGATCGTGTGTTAATTATAGTTTTTTGGTTGCGCCACTTTGAGAATTGACCGTAGGCTGGAAGCAGCAGCCTGGATCGCTGCGCAACAACGCAGCGCTGTGCCGCTCTCTGCTCAAAAGAGTTCATAAATGATGTAATATAGGTAGAAAACTTTTTTTCTGCGTAAACCTGGCAGACCCAAACGCATAGTGAGGGTCTGCTGGGAACGCTTGGCAGAAGAACCTGTCAAGATAGTCTTCAACTCCCACTTCTGGCAGAGCTTTGACCGCGTCCCGAGAGCAGTGGGGGACATCGACTCCGAGTGGGCCTTGTTCCACTCTGCGATTGTTGAGGCGGCTGTTTCTAGCTGTGGTCGCAAAGTGGCCGGTGCCAGTCATGGTGGCAACCACCGTACCCGCTGGTGGACACCAGAGGTTCGGGGAGCCGTCAGGCTGAAGAAGGAGGCCTACAGGGCGTGGCTGGTCTGTGGGTCTCCGGAGGCAGCAGACGGATACCAGATAGCCAAGCGGGGTGCAGCAGTGGCAGTTGCCGAGGCAAAATGTCGGGCGTGGGAGGAGTTTGGTGAGGCGATGGAGAAAGACTATCGATCGGCTCCAAAGAGGTTCTGGCAAACTGTCCGGCGCCTCAGGAGAGGGAGGCAGCAACTCGCTCACACTGTTTACAGTGGGGATGGGGAGCTGCTGACGTCAACTGGGACTATAGTCGGGTGGTGGAAGGAATACTTCGAGGAGCTCCTTAATCTCTCCTACGCACATTCCGAGGAGGAGCCAGAACCAGGAGACCTGGGAACGGACTGTCCAATCTCGGGGGCAGAAGTTGCTGAGGTAGTCAAACAACTACACAGCGGCGGAGCCCCAGGGATTGATGAGATTCGTCCTGGGTATATCAAGGCTATGGATGTGGTAGGGCTGTCGTGGTTGACACCTCTCTGCAACATTGCATGGTCATCGGGGGCAGTTCCTGTGGAGTGGCAGACCGGGGTGGTGGTCCCCATCTTTAAGAAGGGTGACCTGAGGGTGTGTTCCAACTATAGGGGGGATCACACTCCTCAACCTCCCTGGAAAGGTCTACTCCAAGGTACTGGAGAGGAGGGTCCGATCGATAGTTGAATCTCAGATTGAGGAGGAGCAATTTGGTTTTCGTCCTGGCCGTGGAACTGTGGACCAGCTCTATACCCTTGCAAGGGTGATGGAGGGGGCACGGGAGTTTGCCCAACCAATCCACATGTGTTTTGTGGATTTGGAGAAGGCTTATGACCGTGTCCCCAGAGGCACCCAGTGGGGGACGCTCCAGGAGTATGGGGTGGGTGGCCTGTTGTTAAGGGCCATTCAGTCCCTTTACCAGAGGAGCGTGAGTTTGGTCCGCATAGCCGGTAGTAAGTCAGACCTGTTCCCGGTGAGGGTTGGACTCCGCCAGGGCTGCCCTTTGTTAACGGTTCTGTTCATTACCTTTATGGACAGAATTTCTAGGCGCAGCCGTGGTGTGGAGTGTGTCGAGCTTGGTGGCAGGAGAATCTCGTCTCTGCTTTTTGCGGATGATGTGGTCCTCCTAGCTTCATCCAGCTCTGACCTTCAGCTCTTGCTGGGTAGGTTCGCGGCTGAGTGTGAAGCGGCTGGGATGAGGATCAGCACCTCCAAATCTGAGACCTGGTTCTCGACCGGGAAAGGGTGGCTTGCCAACTCCGGGTCGGGAGAGGTTCTACCTCAAGTGGAGGAGTTTAAGAATCTCGGGGTCTTATTCACGAGTGAGGGTAGGAGGGATTTGGAGATCAACAGGCGGATTGGTTCGGCGTCTGCAGTGATGCGGACGCTGAGCCGGTTTGTCATGGTGAAGAGGGAGCTGAGCCAGAAAGCCAGTCTCTCGATTTACCGGTTGATCTACGTCCCAGTCCTCATCTATGGTCATGAGCTTTGGGTAATGACCGAAAGAACGAGATCGCGGATACAAGCGGCCGAAATGAGTTTCCTCTGTAGGGTGGCCGGGCTCAGCCTTAGAGATAGGGTGAGGAGCTCGGACATTTGGGAGGGACTCGGAGTAGAACCGCTGCTCCTCCGGATCGAAAGGAGTCAGTTGAGGTGGTTTGGGCATCTGGTCAGGATGCCTCCTGGACGCCTCCCTGGGGAGGTGTTTCGGGCATGTCCTGCCGGCAGGAGGCCCCCGGGTTGACCCAGGACACGTTGGAGAGGTTACATCTCCAATCTGGTCCGGGAACGCCTTGGGGTCCTGCCGGAGGAGCTGGTGGAGGTGGCTGGGGAGAGGACAGTCTGGAACTCCCTAGTTGGGATGCTGTCCCCGCGACCCGGATGAGCGGAGGAAGACGACAATGATGATATATGTATGTATATATATATATATACACACACACACACACACACAACCTCATTAGAATTTAAAATGGTAATTAATAAAGTTGTTTTATGGGAGGATCACAATAATCACTTTTGTGAATCGCCTGCACCAACGGCTTAATTGCTTATTCACAAGGATGCAGTCATGTATTTAATTGAGATATGCGATTGTTTGTTTTGCACTATCCTACATGGTACTACTGTAGATCATTTTTTTAATGTATATATTGTATATCATATTTCTGTTTCACCTGTTCCTTTGTCTCCGACTGCTTTGAGCATGTACATGACACAAGAATTTCCCTCGGGATAAATAAAGTTGTTCTTATCTTATCCTGAGCCAAGCATGAGGGTTTATGTGGAATCTTATAGAGAACACTAGTTAAAAGGGGATCTTTACATCCAGCGTCAGCACAGAAAATATTGATCATTTTAACACAGAAGTTTTTGTTGTTAGTCAAATCAAAGAAACTTTAATTTTCTGATCTCAGCTTGTACAAGACGTCAGCCATTAATGATAAATTCCTGTAAACAACATGCTGCAGCCTGGACCCCAGATACAAACAAGTGAAAGTCATCTTACCTAAGCAAAGTTTATTTCTGTCCAGCCCAGGAGCCCATCTGAACACAAGTGGTGTGATGAGATTTTAAGTAAATCAGCTAATAACTGCTCCTTTACGCTGACGTCTCCTATCTTGTGTTACTTTATCAGTAGGTAAAGGCCAGAGGGGTGAAACTGGATGTTGTTTAGTCAGAAACGTCAATGCAACTTTATCCCCCATTCGTTCAATAAAAACCACCAATATAGACACCTGAATTCAGATTTGAATTACCAATCACCACACGGTTGGACATAAATATGAAGTTTTAGGTTACGTCACCATCCATGAGTCTACTACAGGTGATAAAGCCAAGTCTTCGATCTCTACCTTTTTAGTGTGAGCATCATTAGGTGAGATGCAATGATCAAATGACAGGTAAAACTATGGTTGGACTGATTTTAGTCTCCTTTAAATGTTTCCATTCATCAACACTTCCTGCCAGCTGTTCCAGGCTTTTTTGGAAGTTTAACATCTCCGACAGGCAAATAGCTGTTAACATGTGACCAGTTACTTTTAAAATAAACTCCATAATGTGTCTTTACAAGTGGTTATAGAAGAAACCAACCATTATCCATTACTGAGAACCAGCAGACTGAAGCCTCATTTACACCAAGTGCAGAACAGAATGAGCAGCTGATAGAGCTCCAGACAGGTGTGGACATTCATGGTCCTCCTTGGATAAATATCTCACCACTGTTCCTCTAAGGAGATCAGAATGCTGCTGCCAAAATAACATTCTGATGTAGGCCAAGGATTGATACCCTGACAGAACCACTCAGCTGGCTGTGACACTTTTAATAAAGCAACATTTAGGTTTTCTTTTTTCTGTATGCATTTGTCCTAAACTACAAATGAAGAGGGTAAAACTAGGCCACATAAAACCTTTATTTGAACTTTATATTTACAAACTGTAAACAAAGCGTTCATTTCAAACACGTCGGCACTTGCATCAAGGAACAAAACATTTAACTGAACTCAAAAAGGTTGACATAGACTCAAGTAAAAAAAATAAACAAATTGGAATGTGGACTGACATTATCGCTTTTTGACTAATCTTATATCCAACCCAGTCACCTGCTTTGACAAACTTTTAATCTACAATACCCCAACTGCCATACAAATGATTTTGTCTCAAATCAGCTAAAGTAGCTAAAGAAGAAAAAAAAAAGCAGAACAGAGAACACAATAAAAACCTAAAACATAAAGGTGTGCAGAATCCAGGCAAAGGCTACTGAGCCTCATCCTCTGGACAGGAATGCCACGTCAGCCGCTCCTCATAGAAGGATATGACCACCTGAGGGCAGCGCGTGTTGGCCTCACGAGCAGGGACCAAGTCTGCTTCATCTGACTCTTTCCTGGGGGACAAAAAAATAAATAAAAACTAAAATAAAACAGCAGATCTTAGAAAAGCCTATTTAAAAATCAAAGAAATAAATTATATATATTCAAGTGATTTTATTTCTAAATACTCTACATGTTTGTAATAAACCTTTTCCGCTTTTAGTTCGACTCCCTAAAAAAACACTAATGGCCATGCAAAGCAACCGAGGTAAATGTGAAACTACTCTTGTTGAAATTGGGTGTAAAGTCTGCCTAACTCACCACTTCATCAAGAACATCAGCTCCCCGCTGCTGTCTGTGGCACCAATGATTCGCTCTGGCTCCAGGTTCCTGGCAAAGCCGCGAGGCTTATCAGGCTGTCAAATAAAAACAAAAACAGGTTATAAACCATATTCTGATTGCACAACCTACAGGGAATCATGCTAGCAGGTCAGAGACATAAAAAACGTATAATCTAACCACATCTTTCTTCTTGGGTTCCTCTTCTGCATCATCTGTGGAGGCCTTCCTCTTCACTGCAGCCGGCTTCTCCTTTATATTCTTCTGGGAATCCAGAAAGGCCTGAATGAGCTCGGGGCAGTCCAGGTTATCCTCGGGTTCCCAGGTGTTGTCCGCTCTGAGGGAGCAAAAAAAAAAAAAAAAAAAACAGGTTAGCGTTCAAACCAAAAACATCCCAAACGTGTTAAAAGGGAAAAGCTGGGAGGCTTCATGCAGCCACGGTGCGTTAGAGGCGGAGAGAGCAGGACATTGTCCCGGGTAACTCACTCTGTGAAGCCTTTCCACTTCAGGTAGAACTCTACTTTCCCGTTGACGATCCGCTGGTCCAACACTTTCTCCACAACAAATTCTTCAGGCTCCTCCTGGGTCTCGGTCTCCTTCTTAGGCTTTGTATTCTGTTTCTTGCCCATTTTGCTTTTTAAAGATAAAAAGACGAGCCGCATTTATTCGGAAGGCCTTAAATCCACCCGGATGCTAGGCTACAAATAACTCAGCCAACGCTAACATAGGACATTACTCTAATTTGGCCCACCTGCTAGTTAGCTCAGCATTTAGCAGCTAAACGTAACAAAGGTTGCTAACACGCTGACCCCTTACCTAAAATTTCCTTGATTTTAAACAGTCTCATCTGCGGATTTTATTTGAGCAACAGAATTAGTAGAATTGTAAAAGATAAAATAAAAACTGTGGTAAAACTACAACACATCCCCACAAAACAACACCTTACTTGCCTTACTTTCAGCTAGCTTAACATATTACAGTAATAGCTAAACAATGGCGATGCTAACGCTGCTGGGTCAACAACTAAACTGCTGTTTGTCAAAAAACCAGCAACGTATAGGTGGCGTTTTAACACGCTCAGAGTAGCCTGATGTAATTAAAGAAATACTCAACATTGTTTTAAAAGAGAAGAACTCCGCACACTCACCCAAAGCGCGCGGATTTCTATAGTTGTTCAGCACCACGCCGCTCGGATGAAGTCGATCCCACAACGAAGGCGGCGCCAAAAACTAGTTGTGGCTACGGAAGCCCAGAAGGAAAAGCGATTCGTCTGCAGCCGAGCTGACCCATGTGTTCCAGAAGGGCCCTTTTCATGAACCAAGGCTTCAAGCCGCTAGTTAACGCAATCTGAGACACGTTGGTAGTAAATGAAAACGTTTATATATGTTTTAAACTATAAAGTAGTGGAAGGAATAAAGCATAAACACTAGCAATCATTTTCTTTTTCAGATTGTTCAAAAATGAAAAATTTAACAAATTGACCCCAAAGTCATAATGCTAATGCTGAATTCAGATTAAATTGAGCACCTGATGTCTCAAGTTGTTTAGATTGTTCTCAGACTGAGTGAAACAATTTCTTTTACTTTCTACTGAATACCGTAAATGACTGGCTTGTGATTTTGAACGAGTATTTGTTAAATATGCTTTACAGCCATATTTTAATAAATCTGTCTGCCTTCTGTCCTGAAATGATGCCGGTCAACACAGGTGTTCAGCTCAGGTGAGGAAAATAATGTTGATATGCTCACCAGCACGCAGCACCATAACAGTAATGGTATATATAACCTGTTAGCCAGACAAAACAAGACATTATTTAAATGTTTTTAATAAAGAAATCAAGTATTCTTCAATCAGATTTATCTTTTCAATAATCACCGCAAACAGACAGACAAATGTGACTCATGCATGAAAAAACAAGATGTATGAAAGTGAAATGCACACAAATAAACGTTTAAACCAGGACAAAGAGAAAACATGATCTTTGGATCACAATTAAGTTTATACACTCCCTAGTGCAGGGGAGTCCAATCCTGGTCCTGGAGAGCCAGTAACCAGCAGGTTTTGTGGTTTTTCTGCTTCAAAATGCTTGATTAGCTGGTTGAATCACCTGTGCAGCAGCTCATCAGGCTCTGCAGAAGCCTGTTAATCACCTGCTGATTGAAATCAGGTGTGCTGAAGCAGGTTAAAACGAAAAACGTGCTGGATAACGGCCCTCGAGGACCAGGATTGGACACCCCTGCCCTAGTGTAATCAAACACTCAGCCTGTCATATTGCATTCTCTAATAATCCCAAACATATAAACAGACAACAATCATTCTTGTTTGTGTAGCGAGTGGATAACATATTTTGCATGACAGGGGATTTCTTCTGTTCTAAAGTTATTTTTAGGTGAGGTTGTGCTTTAGTAGATGTGAGGGGATTCATGTCAGATCAGCTGACTTAAGTAAAGCACAAAAGGGTCAGCAGATGAGTAAAGTTTGCCTTTTTGTGCCATTTAGAAGCATCTTTATGGGAAAAGTGAGAAATTATGTTTTCCAGAATGGGTCTTTGTAACATAGATACAACCTTATGTATCATTTTGGGTGTATTTTAGGAGTAAAGAGATTATAAAACAATTATAAACAAGAAAAAAACTGATTAGAATACCTCACACAATCTCACTGAGAAAGAAAATCCATTTTAGATGAAACTGGAGCCAAAAATCACAGAAAGTCATCCCTGTAAACTGGAAATCAAACAAAAGAAGTTGCGTGAGACCGTTTTAGAATTGTTCTATTTAACTCAGCAAACCTTACAGAAGCACGCTGCATATAAAACAACATTCAACAAAGCTGGGACCACCGCTTTGGTTCATTTTTAGCTGAACATCATCAAAAACTGATTTCTGAGCATAGCATGCTGAAACTCGAACTATGAAGGATTTAAGTCAAAACCATCTATTTGTTATTAAAATCTGCATCAATAGTGTCTTAAAGCATTCGTGTGTGGATTATTTTCGAACCAAATACAACGTTACAAAATAAAGCCTCTTCATTGTAATCATTGGTATTTGGCATGTCACCCCTGGCAACTATGAGAAAGACAAATCTTTATTATTTTTTCCAGTTTTAGCCTAAATAAATAACATTACACACAGTTACCTTAAACGCCCCTGTAAACATTAGATTTACTTAAATTTTACTTTTCCATTTTGAAAAAAAAAGAGAAGGAAACAGTCTTCGTCAAAATGAAAACACTTCAAAAACCTTTCAAACCAGAATAAATATAATCTTCAACTTCCTAGTTCTCCTCAAAAGACTTAAAAAGGCAAATTTACACACAAAACCCCTCGGACCCATACCCAGTAAAGGTGATAGTTTTACGTTATCAGGCCCGGCCCAGAGAGGGGCTGGTTCTGCTGCCAGCTTTAATAAACACAAAGTCCAGTGTGCCCACTACTAATGTCTCAATATTTACAGATATTCTATCGAATTATTCATTTGTGTTCAGAGTGTTGTTTTGTTTTTGCAGCTTCTGATAGTGAAGGCTTATGGCAGTGGTGAATAAACACGCACGCACACACACACGCACGCACGCACGCACACACACACACGCACGCACGCACACACACGCACGCACGCACGCACGCACGCACACACACACACACACACACACACACCACCTACAAAAAAAGAACCCCAAACCCAGAGTCAGTCAAGTTCGGGAATATCAAAAAAAGCCTCTAAAAGCTCAAGTCTCAGCAGGAAACGAAACATCACTGCTTCTTCCCTTTTTTCCTCTTGTTTGTTTTGTTGCCTGCTGATGTGGAGACGGCTGGACGTCTGATGGGCTGAACCACAAACCTCCCGTTAGCGCCACACTGCAGGGTAAATCTGTCTGGGCTCAGGGGCTGTCCTGACCCATCCCTGAGCCGAGCCAGAACATCTCTGGTCAACTGCTTTATCTGTTGGCCCACAGCCCCCATGGTCTTAGCTGTAAGCTGTTTCTCTCTCAGCAGTCGTTCCCTCCGAGCCTGCAACATGTCCACCTCCTCCTGAAGACCGGTGATGGCATCTAATTTCCTTTTGCGGCAGTTCTGAGCTGCCAGTTTGTTCTTCCCCCGCCGGCGGATGTCCCTCAGCAGAGTCACCTGCTCAGGGGAGAGTCCGTGGCTGTCCAGAACCTCCATGAACTCCTCCACAGGCATGTTGACAATCTGCAGGACAGAGAACGGGATGCACAGGGCACGGGCTCGCAGCTCATCACGACTCAGATCCCGCTCTTCGTCGTCGCCAAAAGGCTCTGTTTTGTGGGGCAGTTTTAAAGACGCCTTGTTGAGGAAAGCAGGAGACGAGTAGCTGTGATCGTGCCACACGTTCTCACTCAGATCCACAGGCGACCGCATGGTGGCGTGGTTCATTACACCCTTTGGGGGTAACGGATGCACCTCACTGCTGTAGCCTGTAGCTCCACCTTCGTCCTCGCAGTACGAGCTGCTTGATGAAGACATCTCAGATGAGCCTGAAGGAACGAGACGTAAACGACAGCGTTCATCACAAACATTCTGACAACAGGAATATGATGCGGTGGTCTGAGCTAACCTGGAGACACTGGACCTCCATAGCTGCTTTCTAGGGACAGCCCAGAGTCTGAGTCCAAGTCCTCGAGGCCACGAGAGTCCATGCAGCTCAGAGTGTCCATCAGCTGATTGTCGATGGCTTCCAGGCTTTCTAAGCCAAGCTGATTGATCTGATCAAACACGGCCTCATCAAGACAGCTGCCCAGCGAACTCTGGGACATCATAGTTCCAGTTAGATTACACACAGAGGCAAACGGGAGCGCCGCGAGGCCCACAGCCATGCCGGGTGATGCATCTGAGAGCGAGGAGTCTGAGGATTCCCGCCGTAGCAAGGTTCTTCTCTGCTGGGTGACTATCCTGGTCTCAGCTGTTCCAGATCCCACACCAAACGTTCCACCAGCGGTTACCATGGCATCATGCAAACTGACATCCTGGCTGATGGCGTTGGTGATGTCTGCATCAAGCTCAGATGGACGCTCATTAACGAGAGAGTCCAGTTCCTGCATAAGAAACACACAGAGCACTTTAGATAAAAACAGTTTTCATTGTTCAGAAAAGTTCCACAAAAATCACTCTTAGATTTCCAAGCTTTTCTATCCAAAATGTGCTTTTAGATATCAAAGAAACAGAAACTTACATCAAGGTCTGTAACAGACAGTAAGTTGCTCCAGTCAATATCCGAGGCAGGGGGAGGGGCATAGTGATGTACTGGGTTAGACAGAGCAGTGATGCCTTCAAAGAAACTCTGGAAAACAACAAGAAACCCTTAAATACTCCAGAGGACACAGAAACAGGCTCAACCATTAAAGAGCAGACCAGGGGTCTCATTTATCAAACATTGCATAGAATCCTTACTAAAACCGTACTTAAGCTCAGCCAAAAAAAGTACTTACACCAAGTAGGTTTGTGATCTCCGCTTCATAAATCAGAAACTATCTAGAAAGGTTCTCAGCTGCATTTTAGTCACATCCCGCCCTCACCACGCCCACTTACTGCCATAAATAGTCAATGCAAAGTGCCTTGTGGATCTCATGCATATACATAAGCCGGCTTGTTGCAGCATTTCGATCACGACCGCAGATCAAGGAAGCGCTATTTCACAGAGGCAGAAATTCAGGTACTTGTGGGTGAGGAGGAGAAATGAAAGGAAGTGCTTTTGCAAAACAAATAAGAGAAAATCCACAGAGTGGCACAGCGCTGCTGAAGCCGTCAATGTTGTGAGTTCTTCAGAGAGATCTGTGGCGGATATTAAAAAAAATGGTCCGATCAGGATTCGATCCCCAGACTCCCAGGTGAAAGTCACGTGCGCTAACCAGTCAGTCAAACGGAGATCTCCCTTATACAAGTAGCCAGGGCGCATGATCAGTCGGGTCACAGTGACAGGACACACACACAGTCACAGACGCATGACATTCTGTCTCAATCTGTCCCCCTGCTGATATTCTGCATTCCGTATTCTGCGCTTCAGGCTGTGTGTGTGTGTGTGTGTGTGTGCACGTGGGGGGGGGGGGGGGGGGGGCTTGTTCTGTGTGAAAACGAAGCAGTACAAGTGATGATGCTGCAGGATTTCATAATTGTATCCTTCTCCACAGCAGCACTGCAGGTGCTCTCCATGTCCAAAATGTGCGTAAGCAAGGTCCTTAGTCAGCTTAAAGTTGTGCACATTTTTCCGCCAAGTTTTCTTTCATGAATCCCAAAGTTTGCGTGGAAAGTTGCTTACGCAGTTTTCCGGCCCCGTTTTGTGCGTAAGCAAGCTTGATAAATGAGGCCCCTGGTGCTTTAGCTTCTGGGCGTGGGTGTAACTACAGGTTTTGTAATATTTAGGGAGGGAGAGAGAAAGACAGAGAGAGAGAGATACTACTGGGTAGACAAAATGCTGACGGTGTGGTATGAATTGTGTAATATTTTAAATAACGTTTTGACAGCACATAATTGTGTTATTGTGTTTTTATTCAAACAGCTCCGTGTCAATCTTAACAGAAATTGATGAGTGTAACCTTGAGGTATAAAAATATGATCCTGACAGCGATGAGAGACTTTCAATAATAAGTGAACACTCGTACCTCTTGTTCCAGTGTGGAACTGTGAGCCAGCTGAGTGACTGGAACAGCTTCATCCTCCTCTTTAACTTCAACATCGCCTTCCTGGAAGATTGAAAAACGGCAGATTTAGAGGTCGGGACAATGGAATATCAAAACGCAACACAGGAAGTAGCACGGACAAGGAGAGAAAGGAAAAGCCTCGTTAGCTTCCAACCAAAATCCTGCAAAGGTCACTGATCCAATTCAGGCATTCCAGGTAATTAAACAGAGCATTGTGGTTTATTTAACGAGCTGCTGTAACAGTCAGGCCCCATACACCTCCACTAATGTGGGTCACCAGTTGATACATGATTCTTCAGGCTGGAAGCAGACTAAAGTCTCTTCCTGCATCTGCCGAGTTTGATTCTCACCCAGCCAATCAGAACAAGAACGGCTGGGTTCATTCGTGTTAAAGCAGGAGGCAGAAATAAAACCACCCCAGCAGCCTGAGCTTGTTCGCGTCTGTCTGGGTTACTTTCGGTTTCAGCTAGCCTTGTGACACCAACATTTAAATGTTATGGATAAAGCTCAGAGAAAATCCATGTAAACTCTGCCTTGTGTCTGAAGATCCGAGAGGGATTGTGATCAATTACGGACCACGGCTTTCATAAGCCATCAGGGTGTGGATCTGAAGCTTGTTTCTTCACCTCCAAGGCCTGCAGCTGGTGGGTGAGACTGAGGAAAAGGTGATACAGTTACACAATTGTTAACAACTGTTGCTAGGATATAAACACCCACTAAGCGGCTGCTTTTAATCGGGGCTAGAAAACCTGATCACGGGAAAGACTCCAAGGCTACAGACGCTTCTTACATGAAAGATCAGAAAAATAAAAACGTAAACAGCTTGACTAAAAACTTTAAATAGATGTCTGCATCATAAGTGTGTGTCTATGAAAATGTTATAAATAATTACACATAGGAAACATCTTCCTGAATGGCCTCAGTTTGAAGAAATAGTTTATGTCCGACCTAGAGGACCGATGAGCCAACGGCTAGGTCTCGTGCTCTTTGTTTGTTAAAAACCAGCAGCAGCAGGGTCTGGACTGATGGTGATATAAACATTTAGACAGTTAGGTTTGCGTGAATCACAGTAAAATTTAGGAGACTGGAGTCGTTTTCAGGTTGCACAATAGCTGTTAACTAATCAGATTTGTCAGTTGTGAACACGACTTTTAAAAAATGTTATTTTGTTGGATTAGTGTCAGTAAGTCCTACGGCGGCGGCGACAGGTGCAGACAACAGTTTGCTGAATTCTTGTGATGCACGATCGTCATGGTAACCAACTGTGTGGATACATAAGGTGGTGAACTAGTCATTCAAGAGTCAGACCTGTAAATAAAAAGGAGTGGCTGCTGTTCCACTTCCAATCTGGGATAACAGGTGTGGGAGAGGCATGCAGCATGAAACAGAAAGCAGTTTTAACAGACTACCAACAGTTTTCACATCATTTCCTGGTTTAGCAGAAAACTCAACAGCAGTGACTCTCTGGCTGATGGGATACAAGTGTTCAGCAGCAACAAGCCACAGCGTAAGGCTAACCCTTCAGCCTTCCTGAAGAGTTAAGACAGGGACTTGCCTCTAGACAGGCCCCAGCTCCACCAGGCCCCCGTACAGGTTCAGGTCTTGTCTGGTCCACCTCTTGTCCTCGGAGAGACAGGTGGTTACTGCCATCGCTTCCCTCATCTCCAGGAGAGTCCAACCCTGAGCTGGAGTTGGTGTTATTGCTGGTTGGAGGCCCATGGTCAGCCTCGTCAGTGGCAGAAACTTGATGCACCAGCCATGTGTTCAGCTGAGTGGGGAACCGCGGGGAACCGAGGCTCCTCACCTCCTCTATCAGGCGACGACTCGCAAAGAAATAATCCAACTCAGGACATTTTGGATGGACACCGTTTCCGTCAAGGGTGTCTCTTAAAATGTGAAAGGGTGTCTGTATGTAGGCTGAGCTAGGACCCGAGTTAATCTCTGCCAAAGGCGAGTTGTAGCCTGATAAGTAACTGTCGATATCTACTCGAACTCCAATCAAACTAAGCAGGATCGTTAACTGAATCAAACCTTCTGTAAAGTATTTTTTCGCGACCTGCATTTTCTAAATCCTACCAGGACTGAGGGTGACAGTAAAATCCTGACCCAACAGTTCCTCTTTCGCGAGTGCACAAAAGAAAAGCTAACAAAAGAGCACGCCTTCCCCTGTCAGACAAAGAGCCGTCCGCTGCCCGTGCCGGTGAAACCGTGTTAGCTAGCAGCTAGCTACCAGCTCTAAATCACCGGCTAACCCAGACCTAACATCACCAACTATGCGCTCCTTGATACCGTCAAACGGATACGTCTGCCGTGGACGCAACCTCGCTTCGACAATCTTCCGGATGTACAGAATTAAACAGAAAATTAAAGATAGCAGCTCGAGCCTGTCAACGTCAAGCGTGCCAACACATTTAAGAATCACTATAGCTTACGCTCATTGGACGAAAGTGATCACCAAAACAAGAGGTGATTGGTCAAACTGGCTGTCAAGAAATTCTGTCCAATCAGAGCACGGAAAAGTTGTCCACAACTGGAGCAAGGACCGCCTCCATGTTCATGTTGTCTTCCGTAACAACAAAGAAGGGGAGACTAATATCACGCTATAAATACATAAAATATCAAATTAAAAAAATGTTTGTAATTTAAAAACTAAATTAGTCAAAAGTGATTTATTTGCTTAGTTTTGCCAAAGTCACCTGCTTTGTTCTCCTAAAGCCTAGTGGTGAGTGGTTCAACTGCATTCTGAACTTGGATCAACAACAGGAATCCAGCTGTATACATATACATATATATTTAGTCTCTGTGATTTGATTAGCAAAGAGTTCATATGAAATTCTGAGGGAAACAAAAGTATTTGCCCAGCACAAAATTTCACTGTCTTTATTTTTTTCTTTTAAAGGGTTCAGATCAGAAATTACATTTGAGAATCAGATAAACACATTGTGCAGGTTTCAGATGACAGGTTTATTGTAACAAAAGCAAGCCCCCTCATCTACATCAAGAGTCAATAAATCACCTAATTAGAAGATGTCTCCAATAGAAAACAGGCTGCAAGATCACAAAAAACAACACATGTAAGAAAACTCAAGACAAACATAACTCAGCACATCACTTGTTAAGGTCAAAGATCACGATTTAACAAATCTCCACAGGAGAGTTCCAAATCAGAACACTAAGCTTCATCTATCATTGACAACAAAGATTGTCATCATCTCAAAAGTTTCAGGTAAATAATCTGCTGACTGATGAGACAAAGCAGAACTTTCTGGAAGGTGTGTGAATTCCATCTGGAGTCAAACCAACCCTAAATCATCACCATAGCAACAGACAAGCATGGTGGTGGTAGTGTGATGCACTGCTTCAGGACCATTTGCAATAACTGATGGAACTTTGAATTCTGCTCTCTAGCAGAACATCCCGGAGAACAAATTCTGACCTTTGACCTTAAACAGGCTCATTATTCTAGAACATCCTCCAATGTGATTGAATTCAAACACTGTTGCTGAGAAGAGTTGGACAAAAGTCCTCCATGGTGATGTGGGAGACTGACTTTACAGTCATCAGTAACATACTTTTTGCACTTTTTTCTACCTTAACACACGAAATAACTAGCTGATTGGATGTTTTATCATATTCCACTTAGTTTTCATTCATCTGGAGGTGTTAGAGGTGACAGAACAGCTCTGATTGCTGCCGATAAGAGATAAATATTTCTCCATTCAGACTGATTATGTTGAGTTTGGCAACTTCATTGGTGTTTCTCCTGACCCTGGGTTCTCTCATCAGAAATGGTGCAATAGTGGATCTTTGCAGCTTTTGTTGAATTGATCAGGGCAGTCTCTGGATCTACCTGCTTTGAGTCATTAGTTGTCCTGATGGTGTCCCAAGGTAACCACAGCAACACCATAGGCCACAGACAACTGAACACGGATGAAGGTTTCTGATCAGCATTCTTCAAATGAGTCCTTTCATTTCTCAGCCTTCACATGAACTTTATCTTGACTGCTGCAGATTCAGAGACACCAGAAGACAAAATAAGAACGAGACACACACTTTATTACTCATGCCTGCTTTTATTTTTAACGCTTCCCGTTTAGGGTCGTGGTAACAAGTGATAGTCATGAAGGTTGTGGCATAACCAAAGAGCTGATATAATGTTATCTGTTTGGTTCTGGTGTGCAGACACCATGTCATCCAAGGCCTGAGCTGGCTTTTATCAGACAGACAGCCTTGACTTGTTACAAAGAATTAAAAAGAGACCCAGGGCTGCAGCTCTTAAAGCATTTGCGGTGTCCGTCTTCACTTTGAATGAAAGTAAAAGCTTATTTTAGTTTCGTTTTTAAGACATGCAGGAGCAATTCACCAAGTTAAATAAAATGGGATCCTTTAACTTTGGTTTTTGGTATTTTACACATAAGAACCCCCTGTGTGACTGTGCATAAGCAACCATTTGATTCTGTCACGCTCAGCGCTGAAGAGCCTTGCTTTAAACAGGAATGTATTTGTGTTTATTTGTTTTGTGTTTATGAGATCTCACTAATCCCACATAATAAATAGTTTCCTGCATAAGGAATGAATAAAAATGCACATCAAGCAAAAACATTTCTTTAAGGAGGAGAAACGTTTATTCTGCTATAGTTACGTCAGTAAGTCGTTTTCTGAACTCCCTTACTTAGAAATAAATACTTTAAGTTTACTTTTGTTAGTAAATGTTCGGTTTTACCTTATTAAATAAGGGCTTGCTCATCATATATTATAATAAATATTTAATAAAATGTTCCTAAACCAAAGATGATCTTGTCTTCTTCCGCCTATCCGGGTCGCGGGGGCCGCATCTCAACTAAGCAGTTCCGACCGAATAATACTTTGATATTGTTATGTCTGCATGTTTTATTTGATCTGTAACTGATGTGTTTTGCTCATTGAACATTGACTGAGCTGGATGGTCTAATTAAATTTTTTAAATGATGATACTTTTCTACTTGATTTATATTTGCATCCTTTTTCATTTACGTTTGAACATAACAAAAAAAATCCAACTGAATATAAGCAAAATACATGGACTTTTTAAGCACTCTGTTCCTAATTCGGTTCCCAGCGATGATAAAAGTGGTGTTCTGTTAGGAATGCTGCATTTGCCAGTTGGGAATCTTCTGACGCTTCTCCTCACAAGGCTGCAGTTAGTGATCCACTGCGACCCCTGCTGTTCAATAAATACAACTGCAGACATGTGATTTCATTTGTCTCACATCTGAAACGATGCAAAGTAAAATAAATACTTCAAAAGGCACATACAATCAAACAAAGCCACAGGACTTGTTTGTGTTATTATAATGTTATTTCCGGTTGATTTAAGATTCTGATTGAGTGGTTTTGTTGTGTAAGGAGCACGGATTTAGGGAATTTGGCATTTACGTTGTTTTTATTACCTTTACAATGGATTAAAACTGTACGAATAAAGACAACGCTGACATTAATCGGCCTGGGTGTAACCACAGTCCGTGAGAGACTACTGCGGTCTAAAGCTATTGAGTACAATTTATGTCCCGTTAGCCAGTAAAGAAATCTAGAAAGTATTATCCATAATCAAACAAACAAATCTAAACCTGGCTGGACCGTTTCCACCACATACAGCTATCAGAGAACAGAAATCAAGTCTTAAAACCGTTTCTGATCTGATCAGAGCCTCGGATGAATCCTTTAACCACAGCTAATCCACCGCTGGGTTTAAAAGAGCCTAAACGCTGCATCTGAGTCACGGACGACTGATGAAAAGAAAAATATCCTTGACAATAGCCGGATGGACCTGCAGACCGAACTGAACCCAAATCTACACAATCCGAACCGGAAGTCGTTCTGGAGGCTTTAACGGTGCCGCTGGTTCTACAACGGGCGCCTGATTAATCCTCAACAACGATGCGAAATTCATTTGCATCAACTTTGTGAACTTCAGACAGATTTATTGAGAGAGAGCTCCTAAATCACCACCACGTGTTCCTTCTAGGACTGAGCCTATTGGTGGGTTTGCTTGTGACGTAGACAGGTTTATGTACATGCGCAGTTTGGTCCCTCCGAAACAAGGGCGCTCGACGGAATTAGTAGAATCAGGTCCTGTCTACACAGGTGATTACGACGTTTAATCATTTTTTCACTATAAATGGTCTCATTTTTTAGAGGGAATTAATTTACATGTAGACATTTTCTTCTCGCGCAAAATGGATTAAAAAGCTAAATTTGACCAATATTTAATATATTTGGGTATTTTTAATTATTTTCGCAGTGTTGTCCCTGTAACACAAATCAGAAAAATCACTGTGGTTATTTCAGGATAGATTATAGAAATATGAGAAATGACTGTATTAAAATAGGCTATACACTTAAAAACCCATATAAACTTTTATTTATTGCTGTTCTAGAATATTAAAATAGAAATTATGAAACGAGGAAATTAATGTCAAAATTATTTTTTCTAATAAAAACATATATTGTTTTTTTTTATTTCTCTTCGAAACGAGAACAAAACTAGTTTATTTACAGCGAGAAACAGGAAGAACATAGATAGGCTTATATATACATATGTTTTATTAAATGTAATTTTAAAATATTTAATTTGTGTACTCTTGTTCTTCAAACTTGCAAAATCATGTAAATCAAGGATATTTTCTCGTGTGTGTGTGTGTGCGTGTGCGTGCGTGTGTGTATGTGTGTGTGTGTGTGTGTGTGTGTGTGTGTGTGTGTGTGTGTGTGTGTGTGTGTGTGTGTGTGTGTGTGTGTGTGTGTGTGTGTGTGTGTGTGAGACTGCGCGCGGAGCTCCATCCCTCATGGAGAAAAACACTCGACTGGCCTTTTTTCGCTTCCAGACCTCTTTCCTGCTTGAGTGACATCTGCTTGGAACCAATCGAATCTAGAGATCAGTGTTCAGGCTTCCTATTGGCCCACAGCGCCAACTCTTGCCTGGCCCAGCAGCCAATCACAGCGCGTGTAGGACCATAAACCTCTGCAGCACGTGCCTGGCGCCTCCATGGCGCCCCGCAGCGGGCGCATATGGAAGAAATCTCCCACCAGGACCGTTGCCTGTGAATTGAGTCATATTAATGAAAAATGCATCACCCATCCAGGTCTTTTTTCTCTTCTCTTTTATTTCCCCTCTTTTGATTCCAGTTTGTGTTTTATTGCTGATGGAAGGAGCTGGCTGCTCCAAGCTCCGTGCCCCTCTGGTTTCAGCTGGCAGCAGCTGAGTTCCAGTTAACACTGGTCTAGTGTTCCCCCTGCCAGCACTATATCTTATATTGACAGTTTTATGGGGCTGTTCTTGCTCAATTACTCCCAATTTTTATTGCCATTTTAAGTTTGCCACAATCACACTCTCAATGCTCCACTTTTAGTGAAATCTCAATATATTATTTCCCACTAGGGGGCGCTGTTGTCCATGTTTTGCAGAACTCCCCTGATTTTGTTTTTGTTTTCACTTTTACAAGAAACCTGTGTTCTTTGTGTAATATTTGTTGCCTTTTCAATCTCTCTGATGTTTTATCTCAATAAAAGTACAAGATAATCTTCAACATTTCATTAGAACATCAAATAAAAACTGCTTTGACTACATTAGGTCCTCAGGCTCTCGTTTCCTTCTCTCACCATCTCTTGAGAATCCAGAGGCCCGCAGAGGGTTGAGGCACTGACAGCTTTTTTTTTCTCCTCGTCTTTTCAGCACGAAACACAAGTTGTGGATTTGATGTCAGCGTGTGAGATGGCTGCTTTGATAAAGTTAGTCTGGCTCGCTGAGATTGGCATCCTCCTCCCTGGAAAAGAAAACAGCCAGGGCCTACGTAAACAGAAGAAAATGGCCCTGGCTCAGTTAGAGAACAGCCCATCTGTGAGGGGAGCTTAGATTTGCACTGAAGATAAATATTATGTACATGTGCCCATTTCTACTTTATTCCAGTAAATAGGCCGTCTTTCTCTGCATGTGTCGGTTTGCTCCTGCAGCTTTGTGTCTGCTCCACTAATGGACTCCTCTCACCCTGTCCCCCCCCACCCCGCTCTTTCTGCGCCTCCTTTCTCCCATATCATATCCATGTATTCCCCTGGGGGCTGATTAAAAGGCTTTCTAGTCAGGGTGAGGGGAGAAGGGGGGGAGGAGGAGGAGAGTGGTCCTTATTACCCCATATGTCTGAGCAGGAACGGGTGGAGTGGGGCACGTTTTTTCCAGTTAATCAATAGAGATCCTGTCCCTCTACAGTCTCACCCCCTCCCCACTCCCTGACTCCCCCATTAGCAATAATGTGTCTGATATTGATGGTGGAAGGTCTGGGATGCTCTGCTCTGCTCTGCTCTGCTCTGCTCCAGCTCCAGTCAGCCAAGTGACACGCTGCTTAACCTGCTGACTGTGGCGTCCATCTCTGTGGACGACTGGCCTTTTATTGGGAATCTTACCAACGAATCAGGGAAATTCTCCGCCTGCTTTCATGTCATTAGCTGATCACGAATCAAGTTGAGGAGATGTACTGAGTGCACGTGTTGCCGTGGCGATGGGGCATCATTTAAATGTTGAGAGCTACTTTTATTCAGATAAAATAAAAACAATGAGGATGTCACTTTAGGAGCTTTATCTAAAGCCACATCAGAATAGCAAAGTTAAAGCCCAGATTTGTTAAACATATCTGGATTCTTCACTAATGATCTATTCTTTGTTTCACAATAAAAGCAGTAAAATGCCCTTAAAGCATAAATAAAAGGGCCACCAGGCTTAACTGCCCCCCGACACTCGTAAAGCTTTTTTCTTGTATTTTATTAGATTATCATTTCATCTTCTTTAATGCAAGAGCAGGATTTTATTGTTTCATGTCACAAAGTCAAAGTGAGTTTGCTTTTATAGGATGGAGCTAATTTAATTAACCTGCATGGTCCTTGGATCATGTTTCTGCTGACATGTTTCTGGTTAACCAGCTGTTCAGACCTTCATTTTATTAGGTTTACAAATAAAAATATGATGATCAGAAGGAACTGCAAATAAAGAGAACATGGTTGAAAATAAGTTATTTTGTGTTTGAAACAGGCGTGTTATTGTTCTGGTTGTATGTATAATATTAGGTATAACAGGAGCATTTATGAAGAGTTTCATGGTTAAACTAATGTTGATCAACGATGGCTGATCCTTTTGAGTCGGTTAGACTAAAACCAAGAGATTAGAACTGAACTCAACACGCTGATGCTGCTTTGTGAAGTGCCTTCAAATGACTTGTTATTTGGTGAAATATAAATAAAGTAAACTGAATAGATTTAACTCTTCTGTGACCATATTAGGAACTACAAAATAAATAAATACAACATGCACATCCCCAAAATCACCCTGCAGCGGCTCTGGGATCATAAAGGTAAAAAATGCTGAAAAACAGATTTTTTTAAGCTCCCGACGCAAACATTAGAACGAGTGAAAACTCAGGTCTAAGCTCTAAATCATCATACACCAACATGACAAACACAAGCATGATGACATGAACAAAATCATTGAAAAATGTTTCCAATTAAACTTAATAATAAGGCATTAAAAGAACAACCCTCCCAGTCACTGTGAAGTGACCCAACAGACACATGTATGCATCTGGAGGTCCCAGACGACTTTTGAGCTGAGATGATGAGTCTTCTTGGAGGAGCTGTGAATATGAACATGAACCACACGAGTAGAAATAAAACAAACAGCTCTAAAGTCTCTGTTCTGCAGATCTAGACTCACACAACGGAGGGCGGCTGTGCTGGTTTTACCTACAACAGAAACTATACAGGATTTATGGAGCAGCAGTCAGGTCTCCAGATATGTCCCAGTCTGAGAGGACGTGTCTCCTGCCTGGGGCTTGTGTGGGTGTTGCTCTGCACGACCGACCGCAGGGCCGGAAACTTCTGAGAGATGCCTGGGTTAGCAGTGGGGAGAGTGACCTTTGACCTGCTGACTCAGTAACCCCCAGGGGTCATGGAGCTCAGAGGGAGGGGTGATTGGGCAGCAGGGAAAGGCTGTTATTGATGTGGAGGAGTGAGGGAGGCCTGTGGGGGCCGAGAGGACGGGAGGGCAAGAGCGGGAACCTGAGAGCCCCAGAGATGAGAGCTCTGGTCTGTGGTCCTGGTCTGGTTCTGATGGTGGAGAACATGGGTAGTGCTAACAGAACTGGCTGGGAAAACATTCCCAGGAACGTTGTTCCCGCTAAGGGAGCAAATCTTCGGAGTGATGGAGGCATACTGTAATCAACCCCGAGCTTTTTTAGAGGACTTAAACTTCACTTTAGAACGGTTTAGAAGGATCAGTCTGTTGAAACAACCTGAAGGGTTTCCAGCCTGCTGCAGTCGCTGTGATTACCCAGCATGCAGCTGTGGCCTCTTAAATCCTCAAACAAGCATCTGTGCTATGCTGATTTATCCACATACAGCCTAAACCGTCCTCCCATTTTGTCACATAATCAAAGTCATTACTAGTTTTTAGCAGAAAGTCACAGTTGCTCTTTCTTCAGCGTGGGGGGGTCAAAGGGCAAGCCGAACTGCTGGGGTCAGGAGAGGAGGGAGGCAATGGCTGACAGATGTTTACATCGATGAAATTTTGGGTGCTTGTTCTTCACCAGAGCCTCCGAAAACCATCTTCTCCTTCCCAACACATTATCTCAGCTTTGCTCTGACTTACCGGCGACTCGTCTCTCCGCTGTGGACGCGAGTCCAGCAGGTCACTCTCGAGTCACCAGCAGCTTCGTGTCAAACTTGTTGTTTTAGAGAACAGAGTGAGGAGAGAGGAAAATGTGCATGATGTGATGGAGAGCGGTTCAGGGTTTCCTGTCCTCATCACAGCACTCCTGAGGATTCCAGTCCTGCCACCGTGTCAAACGTAAATATGTCCTCCTCGGCTATAAAAACACGCTCAACGAAAATAGAAAATGGGAGAGTGTAGAAAAGGGGGGGGGGGGGGGGATGATTGTGACTGATCTGTTTTGAGGGTTGTTGGTCATTCTTAAAAATGAGAAATACATTTTTCTTTTTTCCAGTTATTTACCAATATTTAAATAGCAAAATAAAATAGCAATAATGAGGATTGTGGAGCTGAGCTTTGAGCAGATTTTAGTGAAGTTTGCATGCTTTGACAGATTGTTTATCCTACATCACTAAAATCTTTTCCAAATGAGTTGTAGATGAAATAACAGGCAAAGTGAACATGCAAACACCCATCCCCAGGAAGAAAAGAGCGTGTTTCTTTAGGCATTCCCGGATAAAACCACTCGTTCTTTCAGCCCTGATTTAGAATCCTCTCTCCGAGATGGTAAAACAGCACCCTGCAGGATATGTAGTAAAATGAAATGAAGTGGAAAGAGCGCTTCACACATCCACGGAGAGCGGTGAAACGCTGTGATGAAAACAAAACAACATTATAATATACACAGGAGATGATTTAAATGCATGAAAGAGGGATGCTGTGAGAAACTGCATGATCGTTTTTTGTGAATCGATTTGAAATAGAAAAAAAACAAGAAACAAAACTTCAAAAGTGTTCATCTGGAGTTGAGGCAAGAAAGAAATCACTCCCCTCTTTCTCCTGTTTAAAGCAACTGATCCCCATGGCTAATAACCATGATGGAGCAGGCCTTCGGTGTGTGTGTGTGTGTGTGTGTTTACACGGTGCTGGTTACACAAGACTGTGCCTGCAGCAGTGTAACGCAGATGAGGACTTTATCCAGTCTGTTTGTGATGGCAGGGCGGAGGAAGTGACCCTTATCCCCACCAGACACCTCCAGCCCACAGCTCCATCTCTTTATTCTTCAGCTCTTCTCGCATGTGCTTGGGGACATGTCCTGTACAAATCTACTGTATCTAAAGAAAAACACTTGGACATTGCTATCTGCATTAGCTTTATCACAGTTTGTTCTTGAATCAAATCATAATAATAATAAATCACAAACTATTTGCACACGTTTCAGTTTAATCTGACCTCATAAACAAGAAAAAAAATCTAGATTTAAAATTCAATAAAACAAAGTGGACAAATGTGCTAAAATAAATAACTACAAACTAAAAACACTTAAAATGTGGATTTAAAAATAAGTGTCTTTAAATAGCTAATAAACAGGTCTGAGTTGAAGAAATTAAAATATTGTAGTGCAAAAAGTCATTGCAGGGTCCTTTACTACTGTTTGTTGAGAAATGGTAGCGTTACGTTGCTTTTGTTCACATCATGAAAACAGTTAGACAGGATGTGATGTGTCAGAGACGACTCTCAGCCTGAGATACGTTCAGAGAACTTCAGACAGACCGTAGAAGCAGCTACAGATTTAGCTCTGCAGGGTGGTCTAGCCATGCTTCAGGAGACTCAGCAGGTCCACCACTGGCCTGAGCATTTTGTGTCTGGCCAATCACAGCGCTCGATCGGTTCGATGGGCAGGATGTTGCTGTGATGGGGCTAAACAACTAACACGGTGATGACTCGTTTGAAACAGCTTTGGAATAAACGTTTGATGACTTAGACTTTTCTTTGAGTCGAGCAAAAAGAGCTAACCGGGCCTGCCAGACTCGCCCTCGGTTTGTTCTACACACAAGACGAGTCACAGGCAGAGCTCACTGTGAGGGGCGGGACTAGCCAGATAAAAAACAAACAAAAAGGTGGAAATGACGACTGTCTCGCTGTAGCTGTAGTCAAAGATGGCATCTGGTGACGCAACGGTGCAAACATCTTTTCTTTAGCAGAAAGGCTTTTAGCGCTTGTTGTTGTTGTGGTTTTTAAGACATGTCCAAGTCATTTAGAACAGAGGAAAGAGCCGCAGCAAACTCCGCTTCAGACGCCATCTTTGTTGTTTATGAGAAACGGAGCGTTGCGCTGTGTGACGTTACGTACGCTGCTCAGCGCTGATTGGCTCGGTTAGAATTCTCAGGGGGTGGGGTTTATTTGAACAGGAGAGCTCCCAGGCCCTTTGCTTCCCGTAAGGAAGCATTGGAATGGCTGGTCAGCGTTGGGGTTAGGGTTCAGAGGAAGGATGTATTTGTGTCTTCTTCTACAGTGTATGGCAGACTGTCCCATTGACTGACATCCGTAGTTGAGAGTACGTCATGTTTTTCATTGTTGTTGTTTGTAAGACACCTGTAGATTCTGTCGAACGACTGAGATCTGTCTATGGGTCGTGGACAAATTATATATTGACATATATAGGGTGGCTTGCCAGGCTAGCAGAGAGCAGTAAACAAATCTGGAAATAGCAAAACATAATCAGGATTCAAAGAAAAGTTACCTGCAACCTGAAAGTTGAGGCTAAAACTAATTAAGTGCCCCCTAGTGGCTTAAGCCCCGCCCCCCTCATGTAGAGAAATGGGACCTTTTTTGTTGGATAGGTTTTGTACTTTTTTCCAGATGTGGACTCTTGTTGAACCATCTAGCTCCATCTGCATTTTAATATCTGCATGGTGGCGCAGTGGTTAGCACTGTTGCCTCGCAGCACGAAGGTCGCAGGTTCGAAACTCGGCTGCGGCCTTTCTGCATGGAGTTGCGTGTTCTCCCCATGCATGCGTGGGTTTTCTCCGGGTACTCCGGTTTCCCCCACAGATCACAACATGCCCTATAGGTAAAAAAAAAAAAAGTAAGTCGCTTTGGGTAAAAGCGTCTGCTAAGCACATAAACATAAACATAAGTTGTTTAACAACATTTTATGAAAACATCAAACTTTATTGTTTGTTGAAAATATTTGAGGCTTTATACAAAAGGATTGTCCAAGTCTGATGCATCCACCCAAGCAAATGAACAGGATTCACTTCAAGATACAAACTTCAGGTTGAAAGGCTGATTTAAACTCAGCCAAAGCGATCATCAAACCAGTTCTGTAACAAAGGTCATTGAACAGATTAAGAAAAGCGTGGTCATCACCAAAATGACTAAATACAGTCAGACAGGAAACATGTTTATGACATGAACAAATATGGTTTGTAACAGCTCTGGTTCACCAGTGTTAGCTACCATGAAGAGAGAAAAGAACAGACCATTACCACCAGCTCACTCGGACTGTCAAAGCAGAAAATCAGAAAACGTGAGTGAAGACATGGTTACCAAATTGAGATTTGGTGCAACAGTGGACGTAACCACAGGGTTGTGGGCTCCAGCCCCACTCAGTCCGCCGCAGTCGTTGTGTCCTTGAGCAACACACTTCACACTCTGATCAGAGGAACCGGTGGTGCTTGTGTATGGCCGCCTCCCCTCTATCAGTGTGTCCGAAGGTAGCTGTGGCCGTATTTTAGCTCATCCGTGCATGTGAATGTGTGTGTGGTTCAGTGAATGGCTGGTTGTGTTGTAAAGTGCCTTGGTGGGTTGTAGAACCCTATAAGGCGCTCTAATATTTACCATTAGACATTCAGATTTAAAAAAAAGTGGTCAGAAAAATGAATTCATTCCTTTTCTGAACTGCATATTCCCCAGGAGGGTCTCAGTGAGCTGGTGTCTCACTCCAGGAAAAATCAGATGGGGGGGGGGGGCTCCCTGGACAGGTCTGATGATGACTGTAGCGCCCTAAAAACACCTGCATCCATCACAAGCCGTCACAGTACAAATCGAAGATCACATTATTCATAACACTGACAGGTTGTGGTTTGACTCAACCCTGACATTTGAATAAAGAAACCATCAAAACTGCTTTCTTTCATTGAGGAGAACTGCTAAAATTTGACTGATTGACGGATGATGATGCAGAAGTCTTGGTACATGCATCTATTTCCTCCAGAATTGACTACTGTAATGCACTTCTCTTGGTTTGCCTTTAAAGGGGTTTCAATGCATCCAGTGCAGCAGCACGTATCTTAGCAGGAAAGAAAAAACACATCACATCGGTACTGAAATCCCTTCACCGGTGGCCGTGCCCTGCTCCAGCTGACTTTGAGGTCCTGCTGTTTACTCACAAAGCACTGCACAATCTACCTCCAGCTTACATTGCTGATCTCCTGGACCCATGCTCCATCTACAGCATGCAGTCACATGGTCCTAGGCTTCTATGTATCCTGAACATAAAGCAGAAATGTGCTTTTGCTTTTCGCTCTCCGTTCCTGTGGAACGCTCTTCTACAAGACATCGGACAAGCATGCTCAGTGGAAGTATTAAAAACCTCCCTTTTTATTCACCAGTAGTTTTATTGATTACAACTGAGTTATTTTTTTTGGTATTTCAATCACTTCGTGTTTACCTTGTTCCTATTTTACCTTAGGTGTTATTGAAGTTTTGATCCTGTTGTTTAATGTTTTTAAATTTATGCAGTGGTTGATATATTTTATTTGAGTGATGTTCTCTTTATGGTTGTGCAGAGCTTTGTGTAAAGGTGCTATATAAATAAAGTTATTATTGTATTATTATTAGCATTCGCATTACCATTATTAGCATTACAGAAATGCATAAATCCCCGTAACTGGATATCTGTGAGTTTATTCCAGAGCCTCTTTGTTTGTGAAGGAGAAGCTCCTAAAGGGAGATGGAGAGGGAATAAATGGAGGATTTTCAGCTTGTTAAACGGGGCATTAGTGGGCTTGTGACTGGGAGTTGTAGGCTATAAAACCAAACTGTTCAGCCGCATTCAGGTTTTAGTGCGTTGGCTCCTGGACTGACAGCTCTGCTGTTAGGGTGTCGTTTTGGGCCGTGCCTTGGGGCATGCTTTATGCTGCTCATTTGGCACGGGGGCACGTTCAAGACTCACCAGAGGCTGATTTAGGAAAAGACTGAACACTAAATGGAGACTGGCTCCACTGCTCCGATCAGAGCCACGAATCAAGGAAAACTGTAAAACGGATTGTTTCTGCTCGTTGGTGCTGTTTAGACGTTCTGTCTCATCTTTTTGTTCCCATCAGCTGTAACACGTTAGAAGTTTTAAACCAGATGTAAAGCAAATAGCTTTCCCTAAAAACAAACAGGCAGGGTTGAAATCTGCACATCTGAACAAATCCTGGTTCCTACATGAAGCTTTTCATGCACGAACACACAGACTCATTATCAAGCTTTACAGCCTGCATGTAATTGTTTCATGAAGCATGATCTTGGCAGCCATAATGATGTTCATATGCTGACATATTTTCACTGAAGTCTATTCTCACTGCTGTTATGTATTTGTACCAACCAGACATCTGGAATAACCGCTCTGAGCTGCATATCAAGGAGGAAACAAAATCGAAGAGGAGAGAAAAGCAGCTTAGCTTAGCTCTCCTCTGCTGCTACATTCCCACTGTTGTTTTTATCCCCTTTGTCGCCAAATTAAAGTTTGAAGCCATCAGTCTGAACACAAAACAAAAGCAGATTTGTCAAAGACAGTGAGTTTTGCATTTGTTCAGTACATCTTGATCCCATTATGGCCATGAGCTTGTTGACATGTCTTTGTTATGAAATAGATGATTTATCACACAGAGGAGAAAAGGATGCATCTCTTTAGGAAGCTGTTCAAAACCCACCATGAGCCCTCAGCTCTTGTCCTGCCCAAATTAGGATTAGATTAGTAAAATAAAAACCCATACTCGGGCAAGATTAGACTGATAAATCACTAGAAAAACCTTTTTTGAACTATTTTAAAACTGGGTGCCAAGAAAGTTAATGTTCATCTGAGAAACTCTTGTTTTTTTTAGTGTACAGGACAACCATGGGACGGATATTTTGATCATTTTGAGGAAGTTTTTGACTAAAGGTTATGAGCAATTGAACAGTTGTAGACAGGTTGCTGAATGGCCTCTGCTCTTAGAAATAGAGAAGGTGAATTTACTCTACCAGACTTTTGCAGCATGTCATCATTTCACCAGGCAGCACAAAGGACCATTCTGCAGGCCATTTAAGGGACCAACCTAGTGCCTTTACTGGGGAATGTACTCTGATTTGGGCTGCAACAAAAGATTATTTGGATCATCGATTAATCAGATGGAGTCTCGACTCAATTAATCAGATTAAACTGGAAAATTAAAAAACTTATATGGAAATATTTTTCTTTCCTGCCTTTACTTCATTTAACAACAAAAACATGATTTTAAAACAGTTCAGTAGCGTGCAAAACAACATGCTGTCATCTAAATATATCCATAATTAAACTATGATCAGTAAAATTGTATGTATTTCATTAACATGTTCAGTAGTAAACTACCGGAAATGCTAATAATGTTTAATTTCTACTGCAAAAAATGTAATGGTGACATATTTATTATGTACGGTTTGGCAATAATCCAATTAAAATATGTTCACATATAGAAGCGTTTGTGAATTACATGCTACAGTGGCTTGCCATAACCCTGCAACAGCGTTTAGCCGAGCCGACTCGAACCTGACAGCAGCAGTTTTTCTCCATAGCGCTGCAGACAGCTAGGAATAAACAGGACGGTGAGGGTTTTTCTTCCACTTGTAGAGTTTAGACATTCTTAGTTTCACGACCATTGTGTTTTTCTGAACCCCACTTGACCGTGAGCCTGCTACCCATTAACATTAGCTAATCTGCCCATAGTTACACTTTTGATCCCAAACCGTTTCTGCCTTTGTGTCTTAGCTGGTTTCTGTTTTCCTCCACAGAACCTAGATTAGCTCATTGTGTGTCAGTAAGCAATTTACTGTTCTAAGTGTGTTGTTCCTCATCAAAACACTGGCCTTCTTGCTCGTTCTGATCTGCCTTGGTCTACTCTATTGCCTCTTACACATGAGCTGCGCACATTGACTGTTAAATAAAGTTTGCACATGAAAAAAGTTGCACAACACAACGGATCAATGATGAAAGGCGTTACCAACGCATTTCTTCTTTGATTTTAGTGATTCGTTGTTGCAGCCCTAACTCTGATATAGCTGAGTAGAGCCGCTGGGCAGGACTTTTGTGCAACTCATGCTGACTGGTTGTAACTCAGCGGGAAAAGAAACTGGCACATGTCTCCAAACAACCTGCGTTTGTAAAACCGGTGGTGAAGCAGAATGGAAGGAAAAAATAGGCAGCATTAATGCTGCTTTTAACTTGCTGTTTCTAAACACCCAACACCATCAAATGTGACAAAATCCCACAAAATGCCGTAATCTATGCTGTTTTCTGGTTTCCCAAAGAGCACTATAAAAAACTATGCTTCCTCTGGTCATTGAACACCCCTTTTTTATATCACTCAGCTGCATTCCCGAGATGATTTAATTACAGCCCATTTCAACAGAATAAAACTTTTAATGATATTAAATGAGCCTTTTATGGCTGATCGGTGATGTCACTCACCGCCTAAACGGACGTGATATCCTGACTTCTTAGCAAAGTCCTGAAACAACCATGAAGTTCAGAGTAGGTGTTGCATCTATGATTGCCCACACGTAACAAATGGTAAATGGCCTGTATTTGATACAGCACCTTTTAGAGCCCTGGACCCCCCCACCCCCAAGTGCTTTACAACACAATAAATCTTCCACCCATTCACACCCTGGTGGTGATGAGCTACGATGTAGCCACAGCTGCCCTGGGGTTCCTGACAGAGGCGAGGCTGCTGTCCACAGGCGCCACCGGTCCCTCCGCCACCAACAGGCAAGATGTGCTAAGTGACTTGCCTAAAGACACCATAACAGTGACAGACTGAGTGGAGCTCGAACCTGCAACCTTCTGAATACGGGGTGAGCACTTAACTCCTGTACCACTGTCACCCTCAAAAAGACAATAGGTTGGTTACCTACATCAGCACACACACACTCACACATGCACACACAACACTGGTCCACTTGTGGGTGATTGGTGATTGCTGGGGCTTCATCCCCGCTGCTTCTGCCCTCTATCCTCTGTCGATCAAGTAGGGCTGAGGATTTGGAGCTACCTACGCGACTTTGGGGCCATTGCAGGAATGAGTGCCCACGGGTTGGGGTAAGGTCTGGAGACCCTGGCAGGTGGCTGGCTGTAAGCTTTGGATCTCTGGCATCTTGGGCTGCCTTTTCCCTGAATGGGGAGGGCCCTTCACTGCTTGGCCTCCCAATTTTCGCAGCCAAGGTTGTCGTCTCTAACTACCATCCTCATCATCCCTATGGGTTGGTTGCACGGTTGAGAAGTTGGCGCATACTCTGCTGGGGGCAAGGGCTGAGGTGGCTTGATTGCCACATGCTGGCTGTCCCTCGCGGGGTGCTGGGGTGGGCCCTTGGGGCATGGGGTTGTCTCTCTCTGGGCTGGTCCATGAGGTGACAGTGTTGGGTGGGTTGGGGGCTCCAGGCTTGACGGCCATAATGGGTTCTCTTGAGCTTGGCCCTGTTGCCCTGATGTCCTCTGGCTGGCCCCACTTTTTCCCTGGGCTCGGGTCTGTCCTCCAGACGTGCCTGTTGGTGTCTGTCCTTTGGTGGCTTTCAGCTGCTGGAGCGTGCATGCCCCCGGACTCTGATGCTAGTGGGACCTGGGCTTCTGTGGGAAGCCCCTCCCTCATTACAGACACAACATTTAAAAATAAAACAACAATGTTGGTGACATAATTTACTTCCAAACACCCACAAACACATCACAATTCACATAAACACAGCGTCTATAAAATATAGACACGCACACACACACACACACACACACACACACACACACACACACACACACACACACACACACACACACACATACACACACACATACACACACACACACACACACACACACACACACACACACACACACACACACACACACACACACACACACACACACACACACACACACACACACACACACACACACATACACACAAACACAGAAGTACTACTACAAATATTGGCAATACAATGTCACGGACTGGAGAGAGAGAGAGAGCTGAGCGCGTCCAGCACAGTCACAGAGTATGGTGTTTTGGTTGACCCAAATGCGGGAGCCGGAGAGAAAGTCTGTGAGTTGAGGAGAGAGTCTGACTAATTCGTTAAGGAGCAAGTGAAGAAGGCTGAGTGATGAGCTCGAGGAGAGACGAGGAGGCGTCAATGACTGAGAATCTGATAGGTGAGTGGGAAATGATTAAGTTAACTGATGAGATGATGAGATGAGTGGTAACAGGTGTGAGTGACGTGAGGGATGAGGCACTGCTACCTGACATACAATTTACCAATTTATATTTCATTTATTCTTGTAGAATTTTTTTGATGACCAGACTGTTTTGTCCTAACAGGTGTGAGTGAGAGATGAGGCACTGCTACCTGACAGTGAACTGAGGCCCCCTGTCACTGACGATGTCCGACGGGAAGCCGTGCAGGTGCACAACGTGCTCCAGGAACAGTTCGGCCGTCTGTTTAGCAGTAGGAAGGCCCTGAAGTGCAACCAGGTGGACGGCTTTGGAGAACCGGTCCACAATGGTGAGTATAATAGTGTCCAGGCCGTCCACCATGGGGAGACCGGTGACGAAATCCAGACCCACATGCGACCAAGGACGTTTGGGAATGGGCAAGGGCTGCAGGTCGCCAGTGGCCGGCCGATTGGAGGATTTGGACCTGGCACAGACCCCACAGGCAGCAACAAACTCCTCCACATCCTTGGCCATAGAGAGACACCACAGGGACCGCAGGAGCAGTTGTAGGGTAGGAGAGGGTCAGGAATAATTATAACCAGGAACTGGATGATCTCCTGGTGGTCACCAATACACATAGACATGGGCTGAGTCTGTTCCTTAATGGGGAATGGCTGCAGTGGGTGGCCGTCCACGGCCATGATGGGAATGTGACAGATGACAGGAACCAGGGGTACCTTCAACTGGATGACCAGGCCACGGTCCATAAAGCTATAGGCAGCCTCGGTATCCAGGAGGGCAGGTATCTCGGTCAGGGAGTCGCCATCTAGGAAGCCCACCTGAATAAGGAGTCTTGATGGGGCAGAAGGCGATTGAGCGCCAGGTAGGACGCCCCCTAGGTCCTCCTGGCGGTGGCAACGGTCATGTCCAAGGTGGTGAGGAGACCGTCGGGGCGGCCGTGAACGCCGTCCCACTTGTCCGGTGCAGCGATTCGGGGCTCCGCCCCCACGTCCATGACATGACTCTGCATCGTGGTGAGCGTTGCAGAGAGCTGCACCACCATCTCCAACAGGCAATTGAGGCGGATCTGTTGGTGCTCCACCACAGATCGTAAGTAGGCGACTTTAGCTCTCAGTTGTGTAACTTCCGCTGGGTCGCCCATCAGAGGTTCAGTCATCCTGTTACAAACTGGAGAGAGAGAGAGCTGAGCGCGCTTCCAGCGCAGTCACGGAGAGTGATGTTTTAGTCGACCCAAATGCGGGAGCCAGAGAGAAAGTCTGTGAGTTGAGGAGAGAGTCTCACTTATTCGCTAAGGAGAAAGTGAAAAAGGCTGAGTGTGGAGCTCGAGGAGAGATGAGGAGGCGTCAATGATAGGTGAGTGGGAGATGATTATGTAGGCTGATGAGATGATGAGATGAGTGGTAACAGGTGTGAGTGATGTGAGAGATGAGGCACTGCTACCTGACATACAATTTACCAGTTCCTATTTCATTTATTCCTGTAGAATTTCTTTGATGACCAGACTGTTTTGTCCTGTCTGTGTATGTGTTGTCTGTTGTCTATTTATTGTGTACTGTTTGCCCTCCATTCTCCCTCCCTCTCTATCCCTGCTTGTGTTATACGTTTATTTTCTCACTGTCTGTCCACTCTGGTGTGTAAGCAAACACGGTCTAACATGCCACAGACATAATAAAGGCTATGGCACAACAGGAGGTATATCCTACATCATCCCCACATGTAGAGTGATATGGCTCTTGCATGTTATAGTAAACAGATCAGCCATTCTGTCTGCTTCTACTGCCAGGACAGGACATGTTTGAAACAAAAAGGTAATTTGTCAACAACTTCCTGCTTTCACTCCAGTGATCAGGTCCGTTCTTCATAAATGCATTAATAACTATATTAATGCATGTTGTTAATGCTATGTTAATATAACATTGTTTTGAATGTGAAGTTTAATTTTGCAGGTTAAGTGAGGGGCTTTTCCCATTGTGTGTGTTTTTTTGGATTTGTGTGTAGAGTTTTGAGAATATGAGGCATGCTTTCAAGAAATGTGTGTAAACAATTGAGAAAAACTGTATTATTGACCTCTGCCTGCCTGACTGCGGAACCTGCCTGCCCGTTTATTATTGACCTCTGCCTGCCTGACTGAACCTGCCTGCCTGCCTGCCTGTTTATTATTGACCTCTGCCTGCCTGACTGCGGAACCCGTCTATTGCCTCAGCTCCAGTCTGAATCTAAGCACTCACCTTCATCAGCTTTCCTCACCGCTGAGCACCACTGCTGTTTTCAGAAGGTCAGTCACTCCTCAGATTAAGACATCTGAATTACGTCTGTTGGGATTAAATTACATACTAGAATCAGCACTGTTGCTATTCAGTTGGAGATTCTGAAAATGACCAATCAGATCAACCTATGAGGCTTAGATCATGTATAAATATCCCAGATACTCATATATCGATTGAAGTTCATCACCAACCTGTTTGGTCTAATTTTAATCAAAAGATTAACGTTTAATTTAAATAGTTAAATTTTATAGCAAAAGTTTATTTTGAATCAGAAGCTAGGATCTTTGCTTTTCAATAACCAGAAATATTATACCTTTTCTGTGTTTCGTTTCAATAAAGAGGCAAGTTTAAAAATGAAGAAATTTTATTACTAACAATTTTAAACTTAAAGATTTGAAACGACAATCATAAACGACAATTCATGGATGACAATTTAATGACAATTTTTAACAGCTTTGATATTAAACTTGTTTTAAAAGGGCAAACCTGTGGCTGGATGGAAGCTAAATTGGAAATACGAGTTTGGATGCGTGAATGGAATTATTAGAAGATTTCTTTCAGAGAGAGAAGAAGCTTCTGGATGGAAATGATGTTTTGCAGCTACCTGAGTCGTTCACTTAGAGAAAATAGCGTCAAACGCATTCCTGTGTTCTACCTCACCCAAACAGGAGACCCTCTTGTGGATCCGGAGATCAGGAGGATGATGTCCATCCAAGATGATACTCGGTCCGGCAGGGGAGACGCGAGTGTCCGATCCTCTGGTCCAGAGATGTCCCGGGTACACAGTCGATCGTTTGGCTTAACTCTGAAGAAGTTTCTCGTCTTAACTGAACTCAGAAATCAATAACTCTGTCAGGAGTTCTTTTCGTTAGCTGGTTACAGTTTCGTTTATTCTTAGCTATTCTTGTCGGCGTGACAGAACAGCAGGTGGAGGTTAGGGCGGCCGTTCCCTAATCCTCTGTAATGGTGATGGGTTCATGAACTGAACGTGAAGCTGTGATGGTTACAGTTTACAAAGCTCTCAGGACACTCCCACTCTCTCAGCAAGAAATCTAGGTCATGCGTCAAAAACATGTGATGCAGTTATTGTTTATCTGGACTCTGTGTTAGATGGATAAGGTGAAACTGACCTTCTGATATGCTGAACACATCTTTTACTGTCATCAACCATAATCATAATTAATCATTATTATACCCAAAGCATAATAATTCATTTCATGTAATTAAAATACAGTTATACTGAACCAAGTGACCATTTATGATGATTATAATAAACAGTAATAAAATCAATGAGTTTTATTAATGTTATTATCTAATTATTATCATTGTGAACTTGAAGTGTCCTCCTCCTGGGACGGAACAGCAGCAGATAGGTGATATGTTCTTCCAGACATCATGGCTCCTTGGTTAATCTGTGGATTTAAAAGTACTGTTTGACCCAGCTGGGCAAATGTGACCTTTGCCACAAATTAGAGGACCTTCCATGATGCTACACCTCCCTCGCTGACTGTTTTCTGTCTCCCAGGCCATGCCACCTGGAACCAACTCCAGCTGGTCCTGATCACTTTAACAAGTCCTTTAATAAACTCTTTAAATCTTTCTCTGTGTTTGGCTGTTGTTGGATCCGGCTGATCGTTACTAGGTCTGACCGTGACAGTACGATCTCGCCATTTAACATGGATCCGCAGCCAAGCACCGAATGGTGTACTAAGGTAGAGGGTTCTATCACGGCTCTGGAGCGCAGCTTTCATGAAATTGTTCAGGGAATGGCTAACCTTAAATCCATTCACTCCACCAGCTGCGCCGCTGCGTCTTCTCCCAGAGGACTTCCGGTTGAGCCCATCCGAGAGCCCAAGTTGCCTCCTCCTGAGCGGTTTGTCGGAGACTTGGAACAATGCAGACCCTTTTTGACTCTGTGCTCCCTTACATTTGAATTGCAGCCATAGTCCTTCCCCTCCGAGCGGGCCAAAGTAGCCTACACTATCTCTGTCCTGTCAGGTCGAGCCAGGCAGCGGGGAACAGCTGCCTGGGAGAGCGATGCTGCCATCTGCGGGTCATTTCAAGAATTCTCAGGAGAATTAAAGAGTCTTTGACACAATTCGCCCTGAACGCAAGGCAGCTCGGGGTTTGTTCTCCCTCAAACGGGGTGAGACCAGTAACAGAATATATTATAGACTTTCATGCTCTAATATCCAGCAGTCGCTTTATTTGATGCATTTTTTCAAGGACTGTCTGAACGAATCAAGGATGAGTTGGCGGCCAGAGATCCGCCTAGGTCGCTCCAATCCCTGGAACAACTGGCTACTCGCATTGACCTACGTCTTAGGGAACGGAGGAGAGAGAGACTGAGTTATGTTCCCTTCTGCGAAACCACCCCCAAGACTACGGGTTCCCGGTAGGAACCGAACCACTCACACAGAGGGAGAAGCCCATGCAGATTGGGTGGACCAGACTGTCGGTTCAGGAGAGACAACGGAGTCTCAGTAAGGGCCTGTGTTTTTATTGTGGGGAGGTTGGTCATCATGCAGCTGGGTGCCCGTTAAAAGGCCAGACTCAGTAAGGGAGGTGAGGGCCTTACTGAGTCCTACATCATGTTCTAATAAAACCCTCCCAGGAGGCTGTCTGATACGTTTTATTGACTCCCCCGAGACCTCGGAGGCTAAAGCTTTCATAGACTCTAGGGCAGACGCTGATTTCATGGACATCTGTCTAGCCAAAAAGTTAAACTTGAGGCTGGAGACCCTTCCTAAACCACATAAGATCTTGGCCATCCATGGCCATGTCATAGAGACTATTACTCACCAGGCGGAGTCTCCATCTGTTGTCAGTGCAGGCATTCATAGAGAACAGAACCAGTTTCTGGTGGTTCGATCCTCAGAGGTTCCACTCATTCTGGGTCGGCCTATCATCAACTGGACCACCGGTGAAGTCCTGTCCTGGGGGTGGCTTGTCTGAGGACTTGTTTGGCTGAACCATCAGAGACCAAGTTGAGGCCCCTGAATGAGACTATGTATCCTGATCTGTCCCAAGTGCCAGAGGTTTAGCACGACCTGGCTGAGGTGTTCAGCAAGGCCAAGGTCACCTCGCTGCCCTCTCACCACAGTTTTGATTGTTCCATCGAACTTCGCCCGGGCACCCCCCCCCCACCCCCCCCCCCCCGTGGGGGGTGCCTGTTTGCCCTCTCCAAACCGGGAGGAGGTAATGGACAAATACCTGGCAGCCACTCTAGACACAGGCCTTATTCGTGAGTCGCCATCTCCTGCAGGGGTAGGGTTTTTCTTCGTGGGGAAGGAAGATGGGTCATTGAGACCGTGTATTGACTACAGAGGTATAAATGACATCACGATTAAGAACCGTTACCCCTTACCTCTTATGAGTACTGTGTTTGACCTTCTACAGGGGAGCTCTGTGTTCACTAAACTAGACCTTCGTAATGCCTTCCACCTCGTTTGGCTGAAGGAGGAGGACGAGTGGAAGACGGCTTTTAACACCCCATCCGGCCATTATGAGTACCTCGTCATGCCATTTGGGCTCTGCAACACTCCAGCAGTTGTTCAAGCCTTGGTCAACGAGGTCCTTCGGGACTTCCTCAACAGATCATTCTACCAGGATGACATTTTGATTTTTTCGAAGGATCTGTCGAGCCATGTTGACATGTCAGAGAGGTACTCATCCGATTTCTCCAGAATCAACTATACGTCAAGGCAGAGAAATGTGTATTCCACCAGACTACAGTGGCCTTCCAGGGGGCAGTCATTTCCACTGGAAAGATCGGAATGGACCCCGCTAAGGTCATTGCTGTCCTGAATTGGCCCGACCCTACCAATGTCAAGGACCTCCAACGTTTCCTGGGGTTCGCAAACTTTTACCGTCGTTTTATCAGGAACTATAGCTCTGTTGCAGTTCCCCTCCACCAGTTGACCTCAGGCTGAAATCAATTTATTTGGACAACTGAGGCCAAAGAGGCCTTTTACAGGCTAAAGGCATCGTTTACGTCTGCCCCCGTTCTTCGCATCCCCAACCCCAACAAGGCCTATGTATTAGAGGTGGACCCTCCCAACACCGGTGTGGGGGCCATCCTGTCGCAAAGGTTTGAGGATGACCTCTTGCATCCCTGCGCCTTCTTTTCTCGACGACTCTCTGCATCTGAAAATAATTATGAAGTGGGAGACAGAGAACAGCTCGCTATTAAGGCAGCACTGGAACAATGGAGACATTGGTTGGAGGGGTCGCCTCAACCATTTGTGGTATGGACTGACCACAAAAACCTGGAGTACCTTAAGGGGGCTAAGAGACTAAACCCTCAACAAGCTCGGTGGGCTCTGTTTTTTGGCAGGTTTGATTTCACAGTGTCCTATCGACCTGGGAGCAAGAATCTGAAGCCAGACGCCCTCTCGAGGCAACACCAGATATGAAGCCTATCCACTGACCAGGGAGAACCAGAGTACATCCTGCCCTCCAAGACCAGGTTAGCCCTCATCTCCCTTGAATGGTTACTTACTGTATTCAAGCTCACCACAGTCATCCTCCACCAGCTCAGCGTCCTGCTAACCATTCCTTCATTCCTGCTAAACTGGTTTCTAAAGTGTTACAGTTTTGTCATGGATCCAAGCTGTTCTGTCATCCAGGAACCGCGAAGACTCTGGCAGTGGTAAGGTAAGCCTTCTGGTGGCCCACTCTCCATAAAGACACCAGAGAATTTGTCTCTACTTGCCCCATCTGTGCCCGAGTCAAGGTCTCTTGCAGACGCCCGGCAGGACTGCTCCATCCACTCCCTATTCCCCGAAGACCTTGGTCTCATATCTCAATTGATTTTTTCACGGAGCTACCAGAATCTCAAAGTAACACCGTCTTACTCACCACAGTTGATCGATTTTCCAAGATGGTTCATTTGGTTCAACTTGCCTGACTACCCACCGCTTCCAGGTTGGCAGAGGTTATGTCACGAGATGTTTTCCGACTACACGGCTTGCCCAGCAATATTGTGTCAGACAGGGGGCCACAGTTTGTCTCCAGGTTCTGGAGGGAGTACTATGCGATATTGGGCATCGATGTCAGCTTGTCCTCAGGATTTCATCCCCAGACAGATGGTCAGACTGAACGTATGAACCAGGAGGTGGAGACCAAGCTATGAATCCTCTGCATGGACAATCCTCAAAGATGGTCACAGAACTTACCCTGGGTGGAACTTGCCATCAATGGGTTGCCATCCAGTGCCACAGGTATGTCCCCTTTCCATGTGTCTATGACTTTCAACCTCCTATCTTCTCGCTTCATCAGAGAGAGGCCCAGGTCCCTGCGGCTCACGTCTCAGCACGACGCTGCCTGAGAGTTTGGCGACAGGCTATGTTTTTGTTTATGTTTATTCATTTAGCAGATGCTTTTATCCAAAGCAACTTACAATTTATAACCTATAGGGCATGTTGTGATCTGTGGGGGAAACCGGAGTACCTGAAGGAAACCCATACATGCATGGGGAGAACACGCAACTCCACGCAGAAAGGCCACAGCCGAGTTTTGAACCTGCAACCTTCGTGCTACGAGATAACAGTGCTGCGAGGCAACAGTGCTAACAACTGTGCCACCATGCGGCTAGGGCGGCTCTCTGTAAAACCTCGGCCACCTACATCCGTAATGCCAACCGCCGACGTACCCAGGGTCCCCGATACCTGGTGGGGCAAAAGGTTTGGCTGGCTACCAAGGACCTGCCCCTCAAGGTGGTCAACAAGAAGCTGGCTGCCAGGTTCATTGATCCATTTCCCATCACCAAGATCATCAATCCGGTAGCTGTCCGGCTCCATCTGCCCTCGGCTTTGAAGGTACACCCTTCCTTCCACGTCTCTAATCTGAAGGCCGTTGTCTCGTCCAGGTTGTGCCCGCCTTCCAGACGCCCTCCTCCCACCCGTCTCATTGATGGGGCTCCTGTCTTCACTGTGCGTCGTCTGCTTCGTTCCAGGAGGTGGGGTCGGGGGCTTCAGTACCTGGTGGATTTGCAGGGCTATGGCCCGGAGGAGCGGTCCTGGGTCCCGTCCTCCAAGATAGATCCTGGATAGGGCCTTGATCAGGGAGTTTCATCATCTTCACCCTGATCAGCCCGGACGGTCGTCTGGGGCCTCCCGTTGGTGGGGCGGGGGCATGTCATGATCATGCCCTGACCTCTGTGCTTTCCTGTCTCCCTGCAGCAGCAGTCATCTAGCTGATTAATTCCGCCTGTGCTACTCTCTATTTAAGCACCTGGCTCCTGCTGCTCAGGGCGAGATTCTCTGTTGCCCTGTCACAGTCCTTCGAGCATTTGAACCTGTCTGCCTGTATGTTTATCACGGACCCCTGCCTGCCTGTTTATCACGGACCCCTGCCTGCCTGACCACGGAACCTGCCTGCCTGCCTGTTTATTACTGACCTCTGCCTGCCTGACCACGGAACCTGCCTGCCTGTTTATTACTGACCTCTGCCTGCCTGACTATGGAACCCGCCTGCCTGCCTGTTTGTTACTGACCTCTGCCTGCCTAACCACAGAACCCGCCTATTGCCTCAGCTCCAGTCTGAATCTGAGCACTCACCTTCATCAGCATTCCTCACCGCTGCTGTTTTCAGGTCAGTCACTCCTCAGATTAAGACATCTGAATTACCTTCCTCGCTGACTGTTTTCTGTCTCCCAGGCCACGCCACCCGGAACCAACTCCAGATGGTCCTGATCTCTTTAACAAATCCTTTCAGAAACTTTTTAAAACTTTCTCTGTGTTTGGCTGTTGTTGGATCCGGCTGATTGTCACTAGGTCTGACTGTGACAGTTTGTGGTGTACTGTACAAGAATAAAAATGCACCATTGTTTGCATCTTTTGTGTTCATCGTGTGAAAAGTTTTCGGGGAAGAACCAGAAGCAACATAACTTGCCAGTTTTGCAAATATAATTTTGAATTTATTGCACCAATGTGTAGGACATTGCTGTAGTGTGTGTGTGTGTGTGTGTGTGTTTGAGTCCTTGTGTGTGATGTCTGTGAGCAAAGTCTGGTTTTTCAACAAGAGTGAATGGTTTGAGTGTAGAGCTTCATTTTGACCTGAAAATACGATGTTTGGAAAATTGGGTGAGGCGTGTATTTACTGTTATGAGAATACGAGGCGTAGTTTCAAGAAACGTGTTTAAGCAATCGAGAAAAACTGTAATAGGAACATTTAGAATAGACGCTGGAGAGAAATATTAACGAAAAAGGACAACGGCACAATATTACACCCTGTGCCTTTACAACTCTAATTTTCCTCAACGGCTGTTCACTGGATAGATTTAACTTTTACACCTCAGTCAGTTTGGCTTTACACATTTGTTTTAGCAGAAATATTAAGAAATGCCTAGGACTTGACCCCTGCATATCCGTGCGTGATATAACACTCAACCATAAAATTCCTTATAAATAAACATGCAATGCAAAACTGATGGAGGAGTAAATGTTTATTAAACACATGAAACCCTATGGAACAGACATTTTCAGCATTACACTCTGGTCTTGGCTGCATTCGACCAACCTTTAGCTCACCATTCCAATGGCGTTTCTCAGAATCGGAAGCTGTCTACAGAAGGTAGTAATTATTTACTACATTTCCACAGCAACACACTTCCTAGGAGAAAATAGCCTAATGATAAAACAAACACAGAGAATGTTATACAGGCATTGCATTTGCTTCTTAATAATAGCAGCAACAAGTCCTTTTGTGAGCAGCAGCCCACTGATCTCCCAGTGACACGTTACTGTGAGCAACTATTCAGAACGCTCTGAGCATTCATGCAAGGCACTCCAGGAATCTGTGACTTGTCATGGTGTAATAACAGCCTCCTGCTTGCTTTCGCCAACAGACAGAACTGTCAGCAGGCAACATATCACGAACCCGAGCGAGGTCATGCAGCAGAACAAGCTGTTCTAGAGGAACACAGTCAGAGTTGGTTTGGTGTAAACTGAATATGGGTGAAGTTTCACTAGGATGACATCACCAGAATGAACCAAACGTCAGTCAGTAAGGGTTAGGGTTAACACAAGATAAAACACACACAAGGTTGAAAACATGCTATATTCTTTAGTTTTTTATTTACTTTTGATCTGAAACTGGAGACACCAAAAGCCCGAATGTGAGCCAGCCTCAAAGAGAGCATGTTGGAGATGAAACAGTCATCTGTAGCTGTCACCAAGACACGGCTCAAGAGTTCCTGCTTCCTCTGTCTGCCTTTGTGCAGAGTTTGATCATTCAAAGCAGTGGTGGAAAATCCCTGGCATGCCATTAAAATAATAAACCATTACACACTCAGTGCACAAACATAAACACCAGAACAAGTTCAAATAAAGTTTGTGATGAGGTTGTGTGTCCTGTGAATGAGTTTTCTTATTTTTATTACTTTCATTGGATCCTCCTGTTGAGGGTCTTAGAGGGGTCTGCTACAGAAACCAGCAGAGACGAGCTGTTGGACACCCTGGACAAGTCGCCAGCCCATCACAGAGTTGACATAAAACAGCAAACCCATAACAAATGTAAATATTACAAGTTAACTCATGTTTTTAGACTGGAGGACAAACAAGATAGTTGCAAAAATCCAAAATCCACACCTGTACCGTACCAAAGGCCAAGTATTTAAATCAAAAAATGTATTAAAATGTATTATAACTATATTCTTGACTCTGCCTGGATTAATGTGAAGTGTGTGTGTGTTTCCTGAATAAGTCAAAGAACTGAAACATTGAAAGACCATTCAGATTGATAATTCAATTCAATTCAATTCAAGTTTATTTGTAAAGTGCCAAATCATGACAAGAGTCGTCTTAAGGCACTTCACACAGTAAACAGTCCAGTACAGGTCAGTTCATTAAGCCAACCAGTAAAAAGTTTCCTATATAAGGAACCCAGCAAACTGCATCGAGTCACTGACTAGTGTCAGAGTCTTTACAGCAATCCTCATACTAAGCAAGCATGTAGTGACAGTGGAGAGGAAAACTCACTTTTAACAGGAAGAAACCTCCAGAGGATCCTGGCTCAGTATAAGCAGCCATCCACCACGACTCTCTGGGGATGGAGAAGACAGAGCACACACACACGCACGAACGCACGCACGCACGCACAGACACACACACACACACACACACACACACACACACACACACACACACACACACACACACACAAACACATATACCAAGTAATGTTTCTATGGTTACATTGTCACAATGTCAAACTTTATTGTATTTATCCTAGTGATATTTCATATTTATATGGAACATCACATCTTATTGATCAGTTAATATATATATATATATATATATATATATATATATATATATATATATATATATATATATATATATATATAACGCTGCACACCTAATCTTACCACATAAACCAGAAATGCTTTACTTGCGCATTAGTTTTCTAACAGACTTGATATTTCCAGTGACAAACCAGTTCAAGAACCTAAAATAAAACGGTTAAATCTCAAATTCCACATTAATGACAAAAACCATACAAATTGCACTGATCTATGTAGAGAAAATCTTCTTTTCCCACTGAGACCAGTGCTCCTCACAGCTCAACACAACATCTGCTGCAAATAGAAACACATATTATTGAAAACCAGTGTGTACAGTCCCTTAAAGCTGGAGAACACAATTCTCTGACCTCTGTTTATGTTTGCTGGGCTCCAAACACCAGCTCCTATCTCCTCGTTCTATCTGTGTCAACGTTACAACGCTGAACTAACCTGGTTACATTTGCATTAACACTGAATAAGGAATAACCAAATTACACACGAGCAAGTAAATTTTAAATAAAAGGCATCAGTGGTATTCATTTCTTGTGGTATATTCAGCATTTTTAAAATCTATTCATGATTTATGTTTTCTTGTTGTTTATTCATTTTTCTTATTTTTTATTCTCTTTTTTTCCTGTAATAAGTGTCTTTGCTGCTGTGACATCTAGCTTTCCCCACTGAGGAACAATAAAGGGATTTTCTATTCTCCGTGTGTTATTTGGGTGGATGTCTAACCATCGCTTGGGTAAATAAGTTACAAACTCCTCATTGAACCTAGAATAGATATTCCTTCCATGTTGCTGTGTTGCATAACCACTTCATTGACAATAAATCACCATTTGCTACGGCAAAATACTATTCAGCACACACAAATCATTGAATATGGCTGTTCTCTCAAGTTTTTCTTATTTTAGGTTTTAGCTGACTGGTTTTAGAACATAAGAGGCTCATTTAGCAGGTTTAAAACATTGCTAACTCACTTAGCATGCTAACAGCATGTGAGCAAATTGTGAAGTCACCAGGATAACAGGTATGAAGGAAAAAAAAGAAATCCAAGTTCAAGTCACAAAACTTAAGGCTTTGGTTTAGCGATCAAATAATCCAATGGATGGATGGATGGATGGATTCATCCAGCTTCACAAAGGTTTGCCGTGCTCAGCTCAAGTTTGTCTGACTTCTGCTTTGACATCAGCTGCCGACCAGTGTTGCCAGATCCAAAATCCCACAATATCGTACAGAGAGGCCTAAATGATCGTTTTTCAGTACAAATTATCGTAAATTATAAATTTGATAATAACTCCCATGCAGGACGATAAACTTGTGTCCGGTGTTGCTTTGCTTTACCTTCATCCGTCCCTTCTCTGGTTTTTCTTTTAAGATTAGAAGCCATTGTCTCGTCGCTCTGTCCTCCTTGCTTAGACTTAACTCGGTGCGCTCGCAGGCAAACAGCAAAAACTGGCGGGCCACTGCCACATTATATAACCTTACAGTTTCTCGAGAGAATAGGCCCTATCGATGTGATTGGGCTATTTATTGTACAGAGACCCAGAGTCAGTTTTTGTAATAGACACTATAGCATAAACCTGTAAGCACTGAGGTGAAATCTGACTTCAGAACAGTTTATCATTATGTAATTGACATGGGAAAGCCACAGCAAAAGACAGTGTTACTAGATGCAATGTGAAATTATCGTACATTTGAGGAATTTTGAAACTATTGATCGTACATCGTACAGAGCCCAAAATTATGGTACAAATACGATAATTATCGTACATTTGGCAACACTGCTGCCGACAGACCGATAATCCAAGATGGCGTCAGAGCGTGTCCATCCCGAATTTAAAACTGATCATCTGCTGTCCCCTTGAGGCCAAACTTGGTAGCGCTGAACTAAACTGGTTACACAAAAATAAGTTTGTTTCCAAATTAAAAGGTTCAAAATTGCATATGTGTTGATAAATTTGTGAATTTGCCATCATTTTTTTTTCAAAAAATATTAAGTTTGGCACGCGACTTCGTCCCAGGTTTTCATTTCGGCCCGGTGAATTTGAGTTTGACACCCCTGCTTTAGACTGAAGAGTGTATGTTACAACCATGTAACATTAACCCAGTTTACAGTGTAAGTATTCCTTCCATGTTGCTGTGTTGCATAACCACTTAATTGACAATAAATCACCATTTGCCATGGCAAATAAGGTTGATTTATGCTTGACGCGTCCGCGAGGTCCGCACGGCTCCGCGCGGAAAAGTTGCGTCATTTTGCGTCAGTTTAACAACCACGCCCCTCCACCGCGCCTCCGCACGGTCCAGAATTTCCGCAACGCTTACCTCGGAAAATTTATAACTACGCGGACGGACGGACGGACGCGGAAAAACATGGCGGACCGGCAAGAACTAGTATGGCAGAGGTTCGTAAATACAGACATTTGTATGATTCAGCTCTCAGAGATCACCGTGATCAACATGTTGTTAATTATTCTTGGAGAGAAATAGCTCGCACTGTCAGAAAAGACGAGAACGCTGTTAAAAATGCTGGAATGCCATGTTGTAAACAACAGTAATTTTTACTTCTACTATGGTGTAGTGTTGGATGCATGCTGTAGAGCTCCATGCTGCCCCCTACAGTTTGGGAGAATAATGGCTCACCGCAGAGACGAGCCGCACGAACCATAAAAGCTGCGAGTTGTGAAGCGCGTTCCATCCGCGAGCTGCATCACCGCGCGGAAAGTGAATGCGTCAAGCATAAACCAAATTTAGAGACCGGCCATTATTCACCTCCGCCGACTCAGACACCGGCCAAAATATGAGACCTGGCCGTTAATTGAATACAGGCCTGTATTAGAGGATTTACGGTATCGGATATTTTTTTTTACAGTTTAATTTTAATTTAACGTGTGGATGTGATAATATTTAACATACAAAACAAAAATAATCAGTAAATTATCATATACTGTAGATAGTAAAAACTTAACCAAAACAGGAAATTGATGTTAACCTTTGACCTCATTTTCCACCTGTGAAGGAGTGGAAGGTAGAGCTAGTGGTAAAACGGATCGGTTTTTGTTGCCCAAATTTCCACATGTTCAGTCAGAAACAAATGAATCTTTGGAAGTGATCTCAGACCCACAAAAACGTACGGATCTGGATGAAGAGTCAACTCTCAACCGCAGCAGCAGTTGAGGGTTTTGCCGCTGGAAATGCTAACACTAACGTTAGCTAACTTTGCAACACTATAGATGGTTTTCTGTGTGACTGTATGTGTTCATGATTTCATGGAAAAGTCAGCGATTGTTCATATGTTTATGTTGTATATTAATGATTGTTTCAGGTGTTGTTGAGGTTTTGTGCACGCAAGTGTATCTGCTAATGTTGAAGGTGTTTTAGAGAACAATAGGTACGCATGACCACTTCCTTCATAGCACCCTCAATAAAAAGACTAGCTCCTTCATAGCACATGCAGAAAAAAATGTCTGGAGCCGCCACTGCATAGGTTTGTGCTGCTGAACATGTCTGAGCAGCTGGACCATGTTGTTGTGTGTCAGGAAGGAAAAATAAAAACTACAGCAGCCACAGAGTCATGCTGATTTGAGCGTGTCGCTACTCGCTGGAGTTATATCACCTCTGTCTGGAAGTTAGTTGAAAAACTTTCTCTTTCAGTCGTGAACACATTACTGAGCAGTTAAAATCGCCGTTTCTGGGCTTCAACGTCAGCAAATAGCTGAGTGAACTCTGCACTGAGTGAGAGGAGTGTTTAGTTTGCCAGAGACAACAGAGCTGCAGACACTGGCAACAGACGCTGGAAAATACACAAAGGAGGGGGTGCTTCGGCTCTACGCTAATGCCGCAAAGCATCATGGGAGTTGTAGCCTTTGCGGTAAAATCAGCCAGCAGGTCAGTTTTAAAATATTTTTGATATTTATCTCGCAGGCCACATAAAAATGCTCTGCAGGCCACATCTGGCCCGCAGGCCTTGTGTCTAACACATGCGGTCTAAAGCTTTTGGTATGACCCAACTGGTTTTGAACCCCAATCTCCCAGTCCCAGGGCAGCAATCTACCACTAGGCCACTGAGAAATCTAATGCAGTTTAAAAACGAATATATGCTCAGATCAGCAACTCCAAATCCAAGACCATGGTTCTCGACCGGTTTAAGGGTGGCTTGCCAACTCCGGGTCAGGAGAGAGGTCCTGCCTCAAGTAGGGGAGTATCTTGGGGTCATTTTCACGACGGAAAAAGGGAGCGAGTGACCGATCGATAGGCGGATTGGGGCAGCTGAACCGGTTGTGGTGAAGAGAGAGCTGAGCCAGAAGGCAAGGCTCTCGATTTACGATCTACGTCCCAACCCTTATTTATGGCCATGAGTTTTAGGTAGTGAAAGAAAGGACAAGATTACGGCAACAAGCGGTCAAAATGAGTTTCCTCTGGAGAGTGGCCGGGTTCAACCATAGAGATAGGGTGAGAAGCATTCGGGAGGGACTCGGAGTAGAGCCGCTGCTTCTCCGCGTTGAGAGGAGCCAGCTGAGGTGGTTCAGGCATCTTGTCAGGATGCCGCCTTGATGCTTTCCTGGGGTGGAGTTTCAGGAATGTCCTGCCGACGTACACTCTTAAGTTGGCTGACACCCTACTGGTGGCTTCTATCTGATTGGACAATACATTTTCTGAGTTCTCTACTGAAAGCAAAATATCCCAAGAAACAAGGGATGGACGTGATTGAAACTCTCAGATGCATGTCTACAACTGAATTCAAGTGATGCAACAATATTAAATTTTTGGGCCAATACCGATATGTAGCGGTTAATGAACTACATATTTAGGAATTAAAGGCTGTTGCTATTCAGCTTATGTTTTAATTCCTAAGAAAAATCAAACAAATTAATGAATGAAATTTACAGGCATGTATACATATACGGATATATGTATATAATAGATGTAAATCCATACACCAACTTGCTTGGTCTATGCTTAATCAAAAGATTAATATTTTATTTTAAAGATTTAATTTAATAGCAAAGTTATTTGTTAATTCAGAAGATCTAAAGATCTTTGTTCGTTCAGTGATCAGTATACACCCACTCTGTGTTTATTTCAATGAAGAGTCAAGTTTAAAAAGTAATGAAATGTATTACCAAACAATTTAAAAGTGACAATTTAAAAGACAATTTATAAAAAATAATTTATAACAGCTTTGGTATTAAAACAACCTCCTTATTGGATGGATCTAAGATGAAGTGTGCTTCCTTGCTGGCGAATGCAATGTTCTCAGAACGTGTATCTTGAGAGAAGACAGGTTCTGGGTAGAAAGAATTTGGTTTGCAGATAAATTAAAGTTGTTCTTATTAAAGAGCATTCAGACGCAATCTGTCGGAAGTGTCTACCTCACCCAGTTAGGAGACCCCCTTTTGGATCCGAGATGTCAGGAGGAGATGATGCCCCCAAGCACGAGGTGGGTAGAAGAACCTTAGCGCGACCAAGTCGGTCCTGAGATGTCTCCTGGTCACAACGACGGATGAAACTGGTTACGTCTCAAAAATAATAACTCTGAAGGATTTTGCGTCAGCTTTGTTCAGCAGGTTTCGTTTGTTGTGTCGTAGCAATTCTGCCAGCGTGACAGAAATCGCTTGTTGGTTAAAGAGCGTGTGGGCGGCCTTCCCACTTCTCTAGAACTCACTCGCTAAGTGCAGAGACTTCTGTTTTATAAGATGGGCATTTCCTGGTCTACGAATCAGGTTTTGACAGGAAGATTTAACGTACCTCAGAAGCCCGCCTTCCCAAGATATAAAGTTCTCGTGGATGAGAAAAGAATCATGTGAATGCAGTTAACCTTAACCTGATTTACTGTGCCCTGTATGATTGTGTATAAGTGCACATGATCTTCTTGTCACTGTTAAACATTACTGATGATCATAAATAACAATTATTATTAACCAAAGAATAACAATTCCTTTCAGTAATTAAACACAATTATAATGAACCATGATGCTTATTTATGAACATTGTAATAGACAGTGAAAATAATTTATTAAAATGATTCTTTTAAATCTTGAAGTGTCCTTCATCTTGCGGATGGAACAGCAGTCAGATAAAGGCAGTCAGATTAAAGGGTTGGTAGACCGACATTTGGTCAGCGGTTCCCAAACTTATTTAGCCATGCACCCCCTTCTATGTCCCGACTATGTCAACACACCCCACATATATATATATATATATATATATATATACACATGCATATATCAGACATCAAGATAAACAGTCACTTGACAGACAGGGTTAAAAAATATGATCAAACTTTTTCCCCATCACTTTCATTTTTGAAATAGTAATTAATAAACATTCAATACCATTACAATTTCCTTTGATTTAATTTTATATAAATATTTAGAGTGCCCAGGTAGCACATAAACAATGCAATTTAACGGTTTTCTTAAAGTAGGAACGTTTAACCTGTGTGGCCAGAGCGCTCTCCTTCCTTCTGCTCTGCATAAACCTGAACTGGTCACCTACTTGTGCGTAATCAAATGTCTATAGAGGAAAAGATGGAAAAGCTATAGCCATGAGGTTCCCTTTTGCCTCAGACCAACTTATTGCTGTTTTATGGTGTGGCTGAATCTGCGATCCGCTGCCACGCGGACTGGAATAACAAATGCTGTAGTGACATGAGTTATGGTCAGGTTCATGAGGAGTCACTGGCTGGAGCGGACCCGACTTTAATACGTCATCCCAAAATAGAAGCTAATTTCTTAACTTGACCTTGAATGAAAAATGTTATGAAACCTCTTAAAAGTTTTTTTTATCACGGAGGAGGCAGCGCTCATTTCTGCCTTCAGTCTGACGGCGCGGCGCGTGTGCTTATTGAAACTGTATGTGTGTGTGTGTGTGTGTGTGTGTGTGTGAATGTGTGTGTGTGTGTGTGGCATATCTCCATGAGCCGCTCCAGTCACCGTGTCTCGTTATTGCCGCTATTTAAACCAATGTTGTAAAATTACTCATGCCCAGCCCAGATGTGCTCACATGTGCACCCGTGAGACGTAGCTCCGCTGGAACGCGTCTGACCTCTGACAGACACACTCTGAACTTCAGATCTTCAGCACGCTGTTAGAATGCTGTCCCACAGTCAGTGTGCTAATATAATAATATAATAATATAATAATGCTAAAATGCTCAGATGGGAATCATTTCTTGATTTATTTAGTTACATCCATAATGTTCTGTGTGTGAGGTTTACGATGTCAGAACACCTGCATGAGACAGGGTGTTAATTACAATCTGCTAGAATGACTCACCACCTTCAGATTCCTCCAACACCGTTAAAAATGATCAAATACGGAACATATCTTGCTATTGACAGCGTGCACAGTTCAGAGTGCTGAAGCTCGGCGCATTGTTATTATGAAGCTAGGGCACATGCGGAGGACACACACACACACACAAACACACACACACACACACAAACACACACACACACACACACACAAACACACACACACAAACACACACACACACACACACACACACACACACACACACACACACGCAAAATATACTTGTTTTCAATTACATTTATTGTGCCCACTTACTTTTTATTAGGCCCACTCACAAATGAGTTTCTGGCTACGCTAATGGTGACATATGACAGACCTCTCTGAGCTCCGCAGCCATTACACTTTTCATGTCGCGGACCCCCTAGCGGCAGCTCTCGCACCCCCAGGGGTGCGCGCACCACACTTAGGCAATCCCTGCTGCAGATTGTCGTAGCAGCCAGGATCAAGGTGACCCAGGCTGTGTCTCTGACCTGAGGGTCACGAATCAGGCCATTCAGTGACGCTACACTGTTATGGCCTATAACCGATATTTGCCGATACCGATATACTGACACGAATGCTTCTAAACTCAGCAGATTTTGTGTAGAATGAAAGTTATTAAAGCTAAATTTACGTTATTATGTACACACAACACACACATTTATGTTTCTGAGATGATTTCATTCACTGTTCACACGACTAAAATATTACACATCACCCCCCGCCCTCTGAAACAGGCAAACAAATATCGATTGTTAATTTCAGCTTAGTTTTATTTATCGAACCGATACCAATATTGATGCCGATATATTGTCCATCCCTACTGAATACCCTCTGGAGGTAACCCAATTTAAGATGACTGCCAAAGTTATTAAACAGAAAAAAGGTTTCAAACTACTGTCAGTAAACTTTTGGAATCAGCGATATTAAGCTCTTGGATAATTTTAACCACCGTGTGACAAAGCAACTGCACCACTGTCTGGTATGTAAACTGCTCTGTCACTGACAGCAAGACCCTCAGTAGGTGGTGAAATCGCAGAGATTGGTCTGTGTCTGTGAAGTTCGAGTCAGTTCGAGGCTTTCATATTTTAGTTTCTGCCAAACAGATGAAGCAACATTTGAACCAAAGCAATGGAAAATGAAAATGGTGCAGTACGCTGTGTAAACCAGTTCAAATAGACACAGTAAATCACACACACACAAGAGCTGGAAGTGTTTTATAGCTGACAGTCACTTCATCATTATTCACAGAATAGGCTTTTGTCTCTTTTGTTTCAGCGACCATGTTAAATTAGCTCGAAACAGAAGGGTGCTGTCTTGTTGCCAAGCCACATCAGTGTGTGCGTGTGTGTGTGTATGTGTGTATGCTTATCTTCATATGTGTTGTTTATGTGTAATTAGAACCAAGATGTGAGCATAACTCTGGCTTTTCTCCTTGGGCGTCCCTCTTATGTGTGGATGAATGTGTGCTGGAGTGAGCTCTGGTGTGCAGATGTCCTCTGGTTGGCTGTCGGGAACAAGGGCTTTTAGGGTGCAAAGTGGAGAGGAGAGGCCAGCCTGTGGATTGGCAGGACCCTGATGTTCACTCTCCTAGGAGTGGTGCTGTGATTTTAGACAGGCGCGATGATGATGGCATGTTATTTCTACAGTCCAACCTTCCACGTTTAACATGCACGTGTGTATGCTTTTTGTCAAACACAGATTTTGCAAATGCATGCTCCAAACCTGATCTCAGATGATGTCACATACAGCTGCTGCGTGGCTGACAGACAGTTTCCGCACCACAACATGGGGCCCTATGGTCCGCCTGTCAGGCAGACTGACAGGTGAATGACACCAATGAGAACCAGCAGTCCCTCCCTTTAGGAGCCAGTCACTGAGTGACAGCCAGTAAACAGCCAGAAAAAGCGTCTCTGAACCTGAAAGTAATCTCTTTAACTCGCTCTCTTGTGCCTTTTTCTCCACAGAGCAGGAAAGTCTTTCTTCTCCCCCCTTCGCCTCCCCGTCCCTTTGCTTCTCTTTGGCTTCTTCTCATCTTCTCACCCTCCTTTCAAACGTTTCTTTTTCTCTCCTTCCCTGTGGGTATTTCTCCTTTTCTTGCTTCAACTGAAAGCCGCTGTCTTTTTTAACTGTCTCCCATGCACCCCCGTCTTCTTCTCTTTCCTTCAGTCTGCCACTGCTCTGTGCTGCTTTCCATCATGGTGTCACCCGCTCTTAGAGAGAAGCCTGACTGCCTCTGACTTTTGCCTCTCAGTCAAAATTAGGGTGAAAAGGGTTTTAAACTGAGTCTAAATAAATAGAAGGACTTGTGTGTGTGTGTGTGTGTGTGTGTGTGTGTGTGTGTGTGTGTGCGCGTGTGTGTGTGTGTGTGTGTGTGTGTGTGTGTGTGTGTGTGTGTGTGTGTGTGTGTGTGTGTGTGTGTGTGTGTGTGTGTAAGACTAAGAAAGGACACACAGCTACAGGGGTGGTGCTCTTCATGTCGAGTTGTTTATTTGGTGCATAAATCCTCTTCTTCTCTTCAGAAGCTGATCCGTCCAAATTTGGTGTTTCTTTGGCGATGACTGTTTGGTGCACATCACATTTTGAAATCATTACATGGGTGGAATACTTTTGATGCTCGACTGACTTTAAGAAATCACCCCCCTTCTCCGTGTCCCTCACTCCCAGCAGCAGACCCACAGTTAGCCCACCCAAGTTCCTTTCAGCCTGGCACTCTGCCCGAGGCTCACACTCCCATCTGACCCACGAGCACAAAACCCAGGGTCCCAGCCCCCTTTGCACCCGTTGACCCGTCACCCATTGACCCACTGTCCCACGCTCCCGTTGGCGTTCTCATTTACCATATCACCTAAAAACCACCATCTTCACCAGCCCTCGACTGTGAAACCTTAAATGAACACGTGTGGTGCACGTATGCATGTTTACTTAACGTTTTTGGGTGCACGTGCTCTAGTGGAGATTGGGTTTGTCCCTTGCAGGCTTCTTTCCTCTTCAATTCTACCTCCCTACCTCTTTATCGCAATACGTTTGTGTCTCATTTGCCCATCACATCCATTCTGTCCATCTTCATCTGCATGGTGTCTCACTCGCTCAGTCAGTCAGTGTCTTTGCCTTCCGAGTGTTCCCGTTGTCTCCCAGTAAATCTTGTGCTGTCGGTTTCTATCTTCTTCTTTGTTGTTTTTCTCTGTGTGTCCTCCTTTTGCCTTGTGAGAAACTCTTAAGGGTCTTTGTTGTGGATCAAGTCACCTCCATGGTGACCAGCTCTGACTGACAGCTTTTAAAAAGATCTCTTCATCGGAGGGGCCGGAGAAGGGAAGGAGGAATGTGTGTGTGTGTGTGTGTGTGTGTGTGTGTGTGTGTGTGTGTGTGTGTGTGTGTGTGTGTGTGTGTGTGTGGTGAAAGAAAATCCGAGCTTTTTGGGGTGATTTTCATAAGAGCGTGTACACATCTACATATGTGAGTGGTTTCTGCTCGCCAGTGTCCGACCTGTGCGTTCATGTTTCTTGTTGAAGTCTTGGTGTGATGTTTATCTCTGTGACATGCACAAATAAACCAGGGCAGAGTCAATCTGAGCTCTGCAATCAGCACTGGGCCGTCTACGCTTCTGCAACTCTGTTTGTTTATGCCCCATGTTTCCTTTGAACCTCCACGCCCCAAACATGTTCAGATGTTCGGTATGGGAACTTGTAGTTCAAGAGAAGGAAGGGGAAAGAAGGTGTTTGAGCGTCGGAAGAAGACAGGTAAAAAAAAAACGTGACGATTGTAGATTAAAAATGTCAAATCGTTCAAGTTTCATCTGATGAGCAGCGATGGGGTTTGTCCGACGTATGCCACGGTGCGACTTTTGTACGTTGAGACCTTTTCTGCTCCCATCCAACAAGAAAACCCTGGAGGCACTATCTGATGAAGTCAGAGAGGAAAGCTTTTATGTGAGCATTTTGCTGCAATTATTTCAGTTCTCTAAACGCTCAAAACAGCGTAAGACTACCCTCTGTACTTGGTGCACTTTATCTTGGCAGGACTTTTTCTGCAA